>NC_135508.1:2760000-2885000 GCF_051989575.1 Stigmatopora nigra | reverse complement strand
TGCAGAACAACCTTAGCAAGAAAATCACATTTTGGCGATCACAATTTATCAGGTTGAACTATTTTTATATCATTTTTTTATTCAAACAACCTAGCTTGTTTGCAGCCATATTTTGTATTTTCACTAATAACCCTTTCATATGGTTTGACTGTCAGATAGCTTTGTTCAAAATGGAAAAAAATAATATTTACATGTGCCTGTATTAGATCGGGATTCTATATCGGCAGATCCCCAAAAAATAATCAATTTATGGTGACCCGTACGCAAAAATATGTTATTTTCGTGCGTTTCGAGCTAATGAAAACGGCGCAGATTCGGTCATGGACACAGCAACAAAAAGTAGAAAAAGAATAACGGCTAAAAAACATTTTAAAAAAAGAGGAAGGTCGTAAAGAACATAAATTAGCCAATGCTATTCGCTCCAAGTAAATCTACCAAAGCCGTAAAGAGTTCTGCCTGGCGATCGGTTCCCCAGATCGTTGTGTACTTTGCGATAATTGCTTCCATTTTGTAGCCCCGAGACTATTACCGGAGATGAGAGTTGGATTACCGTCTGTACCAGGGAATGAACGACTGTACCGGCCACTTGCGAGAAAAACGCTGAATCAGCAGCGGAGATGCGGCACAACTTGAAGGTTTAGTCAACAAAAGAAGGGAAAAAAATAAGAACAAGCTTTTATTAGCGTTAACAGCGGGAAAGTGTGGGTGTGTGCTGGCCTCAGGTTGTTCTAGCGATTATGGGGTTCGTTTTGCAGGATAGCGAAAACATTAGCCCCCAGCCGATCCCACCATATCAGCACATTACCTTGGCTAGATCAAATTCTATTAAGGGCCAAAACGAGTGTGAAACTTGGGAGAATACACAGTACAGTCATACCTCTACTTATGAATGCCTCTAAGGACAAAAGTTTCAGGTTACAAACTTTATATATGCAAATGAGGGACTCGAGATATGAAAAAGATCAGTTACGAAATCCCCTAGAAAGTAAATGCATTTCTTTATATGTTATTTCATTTTGAATTCCCCTTAATAAGCGTTTAAAACTTTAAATTCAAAGTGGCACACACATTAACATACCTGTCAACCTCGAACCATTTGTGATCTTACCAAATTTTGTTTTCGCCCTTACATATATGTATAAATACATGGAAAATCTTACCACTTTACTTTTTTGTAAAAAATCACGAACAACAAAATGAAAGTAAACATAAACAAGGGAACAGGAAACGGAAATCACATGGTGAAAGTGTTACAAAACGAAATGTTTATCATGATCTTTTTTTTTTAGCCAATCAGAGGCGCCGGTACATATATCACTTGGCAGACATGCGTTTCCGGGAACGATTCTCAAAATCACCGTTTAGCGTACCATTTTCATGTGTACAGCGTACCAATATAAAAATGGGCTTTCAGTTGTACCAATTACGGCGAGAACGTACCAGTTGACAGGTATGCATTAAGGGCACACGTAAAAGTCTAAAATGTACTATAAAGTGGACGGCACTGGTAGAACGGACTCTTATTACATCTATAATGGCGGTTGAAGGTGTTATTCCCCTTAATAAACGTTTAAAACTTCGAATTCAAAGTGGCACACACATTTAGGGCACACGTAAAAGTCTAAAATGTACTACAAAGTGGACGGCTCTATTAGAATGGACTCTTATTACATCTATAATGGCGGTTGAGGGTGTTATTCCCCTTAATAAGCGTTTAAAACTTTAAATTCAAAGTGGCACACACATTTAGGGCACACGTTAAAGTCTAAAATGTACTACAAAGTGGACGGCCCTGGAAGAATGGACTCTTATTACATCTTTAATGGCGGTTGAGGGTGTTATTCCCCTTAATAAGCGTTTAAAACTTCGAATTCAAAGTGGCACACACATTTAGGGCACACGTAAAAGTCTAAAATGTACTACAAAGTGGACGGCCCTGGTAGAATGGACTCTTATTACATCTTTAATGGCGGTTGAGGGTGTTATTCCCCTTAATAAGCGTTTAAAACTTCGAATTCAATGTGGCACACACATTTAGGGCACACGTAAAGGTCTAAAATGTACTACAAAGTGGACGGCACTGGTAGAATGGACTCTTATTACATCCATAATGGCGGTGGAGGGTATTATTCCCTTTAATACGTGTTTGAAACTTCAAATTCAAAGTGGCACACACATTTAGGGCACACGTAAAAGTCTAAAATGTACTACAAAGTGGACGGCCCATGGTAAAATGGACTCTTATTACATCTTTAATGGCGGTGGAGGGTGTTATTCCCCTTAATAAGAGTTTAAAACTTCGAATTCATATTCATTTTGACCCATTTTAATGGGTTTAATTGGCATTTTCTTGTGCTTTATTTATTTTAAGACATTAGTAAATCATTTCCTTATAATTTTTCTATGCACATTTTTTTATGCGCAAGATGCAACTCCAAGTATTTAAATGGGCATCCAAATACAGTAATACCTTGAGATATGAGCTTAATGGATTCCACAACTGAGCTCATATGTCAATTTCCTTGTATTTAAATCATTTTTTCCCGTTTAAGATATCTAAATAAAAATTAACTCGTACCTCAAATCAACGTTTCCCATAGAAATGTACTAAATACAAATGAACTCGTATCTCAAATCAACGTTTCCCATAGAAATGAACTCTTATCTCAAATCAACGTTTCCCATAAAAATTAACTAAATACAAATAAACTCGTATCTCAAATCAATGTTTCCCATAGAAATGAACTCAATACAAATTAACTCGTATCTCAAATCAATATTTCCCATAGAAATGAACTAAACCCAATTTAACTCGTTTCTCAAATCAACGTTTCCCATAGAAATGAACTAAAAATAAGTGAACTCATATCTCAAATCAATGTTTCCCATAGAAATGAACTAAATAAAAATTAGCTAGTATCTCAAAATAACGTTTCCCATCCTCTGGGGAAAAAATGGTGAAGCAGATGGAAAAGTGACTTCTTGCTTTTAAAGTGCATCGGATAGAATGTAGATCAAGTACACCTACTTGACCCTAGCTCGGCCTCTAATGAATCAAGGCTAAAATAAGTAGAAGTAGCGCTATGTGTGTGTGTGTGTGTGTGTGTGTGTGTGTGTGTGTGTGTGTGTGTGTGTGTGTGTGTGTGTGTGTGTGTGTGTGTGTGTGTGTGTGTGTGTGTGTGTGTGTAAAAGTGTGTGTGTGTGTGTGTGTGCTTAGAACGTGCTCAGCCTATAAATCAGAATCAAGGGGGGAGGAGATAAAAAAAGGAAATGCGGCAGCTTGGCAAGTGTGGCTAGTAAAGTATTTTCATTCATTTTCTAACCAGCTCTATCCTCACTCGGGTTGTAGGGGGTGCTGAAGTCATCTGATCGTAAAGGATAACCCAGGGGTGTCAGACTCGGGTTGGTTCACGGGTCGCTTTAACGTCAACTTGATTTCATGTGGGTTGGATCATTTTAGATATAATATTTAGATTTTTTTTTTTTATAAATGGATTAAGAGAACTGGATTAATATCCCTGAATATTCAGTTTTTTTTATAGATCTAAAACATTGTTTATTTTAGATTTTTTTTAGATATGACAATTATTGATTTAAAAGGGGGAAAACAGGAAATTTAATATACATCTATACTCTTTATTTGAATTTGATCCTAAAACAGAAAGTCGGCACTCATCATTGACTTTCCCAGGCCACACAGAATGGTGCGGAGGGCCAGATTTGGCCCCCGGGCCGCCACTTTGACACATGTTGTATACAAGTTTGCCGAAGTCGTTTTAATCATTTTAGCGTGTTTTTTTAATAGATCTAAAACGATGTTTATTTTAGCTTTTTTTTTACATATAATTTTTTGATTTTACAAAATTATTTTTGAACTAAAAACACAGAAAAATTGATTTAAAAAATGACAATTATTGATTTAAAACGGGGGAAAATCAGGAAATTTAATATACATCTATACTCTTCATTTTAATTTGATCCTAAAACAGAAAGTCGGCACTCATAATTTACTTTATCGGGCCACACAAAATGATGCGGCGGGCCAGATTTGGCCCCCGGGCCGCCACTTTGACACAAATGCTCTAGATTAATAACACTAATAAATCATATCTCCATGTATAAACTATATGGGCTTGACCAAGACAAGTATGTTATCTAAATCCAACCAGCCTGCCTTCCCACACGGACATGTCGTCAACACACCGGCGCCACATCCATAACTTTAATGACAGGAATAAAAACACGACAAAGACGAGAATAACGGTTCTGCCGATGTTGCCTCCGCCTTGGGTTTTACGTCTTCCGAAAAACGCTGAGATGACGTTTCAACCCGGGCGGAAATAGTGCCGTTTTTAAAGACGCTGGCGGCGACCAATCATCTGATGGTTAAAACAACTCACGTACAGCCATGGATTGGGCGTGTGTAAGGAGATAAAAGGAAGACATCTTGGAATGATGTAGAAAGCTTCAGTTTTTTTCATGAGATGTGATTGGATTAAGGGGCTGGTGTCAAAGTGGCGGCCCGGGGGCTAAATCTGGCCCACCGCATCATTTTGTCTGGCCCGGGAAAGTAAATCATGAGTGCTGACTTTCTGTTTTAGGATCAAATTAAAATGAAGAGTATAGATGTATATTAAATTTCCTGATTTTCACCCTTTAAATCAATAATTGTAATTTTTTAATCCATTTTTCTGTGTTTTAAGTTCAAAAATCATTTTGTAAAATCGAAAAATATATTAAAAAAAATATAAAATAAATATTATTTTAGATGTATAAAAAACTGAATATTCAGGGCTTTTAATCCATTTATTAAAAAAAATCTAAATATTATATCTAAAATGTGAAATCAAGTTGACGTTAAAAAATTCTCCCATAGACACGGTCAAAACTTTACAAAATATAAATGTTTTAAAAGTTTAACTTTCTCAACTGGCTTCGATATGATAGAGATATACCATATTTTATCTCATATAAGCCATATTTGTAACAAAAAAAAAAAAACTGAATCAAAGGTACGGCTTATATGCGCATAAATTAGACAAACTGACAAATTCGGCCAATAGGGTCATTATTTGAAAAATAAAGAAAATCCCAAAAAATAAAACGCTTAATAAATTGTATTTTGACGTCTATTAATGAAATTTTTTTTAAAAGAGAAACATATCGTGCATAAAACGTGAAAAAAAACTCACCTGTGCCTGCCATTGCTCACTCAGGACGCCGCCATCTTACCTCGGGGATGACAAATGTGAGACGATATGTGAGAAAAATTATTAATTGACCTATTAATATTAATAAAAGAAGAAATGCTATTTTTTTAATTATTAGAAAGGCAATTTAACAACTGACAAAACATTCTACAATTTAACAAACCGCATATTATTTTGCTCAATGCTCGATTTTAAGATCAGTGGCCTTTAAATTATTCTTTTTAACAACAACAACAATGGCCGAAATATAGTATTTTATAGGCATTGGGACGTGTAAAGCTTAGCCTAACGTAGCTAAAATGCTATTAATGCTAATATTTCATGATAACATTGTCTGTAATCTTGTTAATTTACCCATGAGCAACCACTGTGGCCTATTTTTCCTCCCATTCTGCGTTTAGAAGTGTAAAGAAAACATAAACCTTGAAAACGTTGTAGAAAGACCTATCATCGTTAACATTAGTAGCGCTAACAATTTACAGTCCAATGCGCGAAATGGCTAACTGGCCCCTCTTTGATCACCCACTTGTCTCTTTTGTTGAGCAACGTAGCGTTTTAAGACTACGTCGGTTGAACAGGTTTAACATTAGAACAAGAAGAACCATCAATTTTGGATGAAAACAATGTAAGATGACTTTGTGAGGCGACTCAAAACAGCTGGGGAAATTTGTATCTTTTATTATTCGCAGGTCACGGCAGGCCAGAATCGTATTACCGATTTTACTTGGTCGTCTAGTGCAAGGGGTGGGCAAACTTTTAGGGGCCCGGGGGCCATATTGACTTTAAAAATTTGCCAGATGGGCGGGGTCAGCATCAAGATACGATACATATAAAAAAGTGCATCCGTTAACAGTACATATGAAATATAAACAGAAAAAAGGACTAAAGTATTAACATACTCATCACTCATCATTCAAGTAAAAAGTATAAAGTACAAAGTAGAGTAAAAAGGAATGTATTAAGAAATATTAAAATGTAATGTTTACATACGATACATATAAAAAAGTACATCCGTTAACAGTACATATGATACTTAAAGAGAAAAAAAGGACTAACGTATTAATATATTCATCACTCATCGTTAAAGTAAAAAGTATAAAGTACAAGGTAAAGTAAGAAGGAATGTATTAAGAAATATTAAGATGTCATTAAAAAAAAGATAGAGGGGCTGTAAAACACGAAAAACAAATAAGAGTGGACACAGCTACTGCCACTGGCTTTCGCGTGACGGCGCCATCTTGGGGGAAAAAATACATTGTTTGGACAACGTTGGTGGGCCGGATTAAAAAGCCTAGGGGGCCGTATATGGCCCGCGGGCCGTAGTTTGTCCATGTCTGGTCTAGTGTTACTGTCACATATGTTTTAATTACCGTATCGGCCTGAGTATAAGACAGTGTTTTTTTGCATTGACATAAGAGAGAAAGTGTTAGTCGTCTAACATTCGGAGTTTAGACGGTATACCAATTCCCAACGCTAGATGGCGCCAGATATATTTTCGATTTTGATGACCGTATTGGCCCGAATATAAGACAGTGTTTTTGTATTGACATAATTGAAAAAGTGTCAGTTCTCTAACATTCGGAGTTTAGACGTTATACCAATTCACATTGCTAGATGGCGCCAGATATCTTTAAAGCGAATGCTGAATACTTAATGCAATTTTGTTGTTTGATTTTTTTTTATTTTAATTACTGTATCGGCCCGAATATAAGACGGTGTTTTTTGTATTGACATAAGAGAGAAAGTGTCAGTTATCTATTAGTCGGGGTTTAGACATTATACCCATTCACAAGACTAGATGGCGCCAGATATATTTTTGATTAAAATTACCGTATTGGCCTGAATATAAGACAGTGTTTTTTTGCATTGACATAATAGAAAAAAAGTGTCAGTTGTCTAACATGCGAGGTTTTGACATTATACCCATTCACAACGCTAGATGGCGCTATATATCTTAGATGGTTTATGCAGTTATTGCAATTGTGTTGATTTTAATTACCGTATCGGCCCAAATATAAGATGATGTTTTTTGCATTGACGTAAGAGAGAAAGTGTTAGTCGTCTAACATTCAGCGTTTAGACTTTATACTCATTCACAATGCTAGATGGCGCTAGATATGTTTAAAGCAAATGCCGAACACTTTGATGGGTAATGCAGTTATTGCAATTTAGTTGTTTGATCGGAATAGATTATTTAATTTACATTTCAAAAAGTAGAAGTCATTTATAAATGTGATTACATTTTACATATTTGAATGTTCTAATTTTATTTTTTTTAAATGATTTGAATGAGGCAAAATAACATGCTTTTTCTCTCGAATATATTGTTATAATCATTAGTTTGTTTCCTGTAATTATATTCGATAAATCCATGTTTTAAAAACTTTAGTCTTGTAAAAGACGTCGTCTTATAATCAGGATCGTTTTATACTTTAACACAGTTGCGATTAAATCCTCCAAGTATTTTTATTCCTTCACATTTTAACAAGCAACAACTATTTAAAATATATTCAATTATGCCTGCATTTCCTTCTTTTTTTTGGGAGGATGAACATAATGAAATTTATTTTTGTCTATTAAAATAAAAGCTTAGCATTCAGTAGTCTTTATGGAGTTGCATACATTGTAAATAAGGAAGAAACAATAAAAAACTAGTTTGCTTATACTTCTCCACCTCATTAATTTTGGTGATTACGTGCAGAAGATGTAATCACAAACATTATGGATGGAAACACAATAAATACATAGTGCGTATTCCGACAAAAAAAATGTAGTGATTACCCATGGCAACACAAAGTTATTTGAAATTAAGTTTTTGGCTGATTTATGTCTAAACTATTAATTCCCATTAAATGTAATGTCTGGTTGTATTGGAATGGTTATGCAATTACCGTAATCTTTGTGCAATAAGATCCTACTCTACTCCATCTTGGAACCCGGACAGTTTTTGTCCAGTAAGGCTACTTTTTGGATTTTTACAGTCAGTTTTTATTTCGACTTTGTTTTTTTTTTGGCCTAAGCTTGCTCCTATTTGGTTCTAGTCTATAGTTTTAACTCCTATTTCTGCATTTTCTCGCATATAAGCCCTACCCCCATATAACCGGAACCATTAAAACTGCCTAAAAATGTTGAATTTTACAATTTCCCTCGTATAAGACGCACCCCGATAGTAGGATTACTCCCATTACCGCATTTTCTCGCATATAAGCCGCATCCGCATATAAACAAACTCTTAAAATGGCCTAAAAATGTTTAATTTTCGAATTTCCCTCGTATAAGACGGACCCCGATAGTGGGATAACTCCTATTACCGCATTTTCTCGCATATAAGCCGCATCCGCATATATGCCGAACCCTTAAAACTGCCAAAAATGTTGAATTTAACAATTTCCCTGATATAAAATGGACCCCGATAGCAGAATAACTCCTATTACCGCATTTTTCGCATATAAGCCGCATCCACATATAAGCCGAACCCTTAAATTTGCCGAAAAATGTTGAATTTTACTATGGTGATATAAAGATATCTTTAAAGCGTTTTGTAAACCAGTTTTAACAATGTTTTTAATGTTTAAGCTAAATCCCATCACAGATTTTGGAATAAAAATGAGAATCCAAAAACATGACTACATCAACAAAAGGTGCGTACAAAAATTCAAATATTGTTACTCTAGCCTTCAAACACACTAAAATAATTTAATGTGGCCACTCTAAGTACATAGAATTTCAAAATAAAATACAAACGACAGAAAATCCGCATTTATTCTACTGCCGCAGACAAAAAAAATGCACCCAGTCTTTACTCCTAATCTCTTGTGGCATGATTAATGAACACTTCTAGTCTGATCAATACATTTGTCAAAGTAGAGGAAAATAAAACCAAACTACGAAAAATACAAGCGAAACCCTCCAAAACTGCAAACTATTAACTATTTTTACTCAGCGTCGTGATAGATGATGACGGGGAACATGTGCAAACTGTGTGTATACGAATGTGTGTGTTTGTATACTTGTATACACATTTTTCATTCGTCAGCTATAACAACCCTCAAAATAGTTGAACTTAGCACTTTTGGTTTTACTTGGTTTTTTTCTTTTGCCGTTTATCTGAGCAAAAACAGCAGTAATAAATACAACTGGGCTCAGAAGATAAAACTCGCACCCCGGCGGACCGCAAGTCAAATTTTTCGCATTACTGTTGCGGGATCTGCATTAGCTAATTAGCAAGTTAGCATAAATGGTTAGGACATGCGCTAGGTTAGGCTAGGTTAGGTAGGTATTGGTTTATGACTTAAAACATAAACTTACCATATTTTCTCACGTGTAGTACCCTTAAAATTGCTTTAAAATCATTGAATTTTACAATTTCTCGCGTATAAGCCTCCCCCTGATTCACAATTTTCACCTCCATATTCATGGTTTTAATAGGGAGTGTTACTTTTGTTAGTTTTGTAAGTTAGGTTAGGTTAGAACTTTATTTCCGTATTTGGGAAATTTCCTGGTTTCTTGGCAGTAGCAAGACCGTGATCGGACTTTTGGTCGCCGGACGTTTGGTCGCCGGACGTTTGGTCGCCGGACGTTTGGTCGCCGGACGTTTGGTCGCCGGACGTTTGGTCGCCGGACGTTTGGTCGCCGGACGTTTGGTCGCCGGACGTTTGGTCGCCGGACGTTTGGTCGCCGGACGTTTGGTCGCCGGACGTTTGGTCGCCGGACGTTTGGTCGCCGGACGTTTGGTCGCCGGACGTTTGGTCGCCGGACGTTTGGTCGCCAGACGTTTGGTCGCCGGACGTTTGGTCGCCGGACGTTTGGTCGCCGGTCTTTTGGTCGCCGGTCTTTTGGTTCTTTTTGGTCGCCGGTCAAATGTACTTAGATATTAAACAGTACTTAGATAAAAAAAACTCTCTCTCTCTTAGATATTAAACTCTCTCATGATTATAATTTTGAGAGCTGGCTTCAACAGTAAACTCTCTGTCACCATTTGACCGGCGACCAAAAGACCGGCAACTAAACGTACGAGCAATAATTGTCATTTTTTAATCATTTTTTTCTGTGTTTTTAGTTCAAAAATACTTTTGTAAAATCTAAAAATATATTTTAAAAAGCTAAAATAAACATTGTTTATATATATAGATGTATATTAAATTTCCTGATTTTCCTTCTATTAAATCAATAATTATAATTTTAAGTCATTTTTTCTGTGTTTTTAGTTCAAAAATCATTTTGTAAAATCTAAAAATTTAAAAAAGCTAAAATAAACCGTTTTAAATCTGTAAAAAACTGAATATTCAGGGCTTTTAATCCAGTTCTTTCAATCCATTTATAAAAAAAATCTAAATACTACATCTAAAATGGTCCAGCCCGCATGAAATCAAGTTGACGTTAAAGCGCCCCACGAACCAACCCGAGTCTGACACCCTTTGATATGTACAATAACAATGAGCTATAAAGTCATACAGAAAAACCCCATAGGCCGCATACTGTACACCACCAATGTAAGTGTTTCTCGCTTTAGGTCCCTCCGGCCTGATTAGGATAGAAAGCTTCAAGGAAAATAGAAGGAAAACAGAAGCTGACACTCAGAACACAGTGTGTCGTTAGAAATCGTGCTTGTACACTTTTGGCGTCAAGCCACAAAATGAAAATAAGACGTTGAACTAGAGTGACAGAATCCGCTGAGGGACTGACTTGGAAGCCCTGCACTCGCTGGTGTCCTGGCAGCTGTTCCGCAACACCATGCGCAGATCCCCCGAGATACCTGGCACCCCGACTGACCTTCCCACCACGACCCCGTTGACTCACTTTCCCACTGCGCCATGTAACGCTCATCCCTATTGGCCGATGTCAAAGAGCGCCAGACTCCCTTCGTCCTCACTGTCTTTCAATATAAGGCCAGGAATGCGGAGGCTAGGACACACCCAGAATAGACAAGAAGGCAGCCAATCCCTGCCTTCCACTTGGCTCCAATGAGAGAACACAATGCGGTGTTCATAGTATAAAGGGGGTGGATTCATTTGTTCAAATATTTGCGGTTTAATTAAAGATTCTAGTACCGTATTTTCACGACTATAAGGCGCACCTTATTATAAGATGCACTCTCAATGAATGACATTTTTTCCATATATAAGGCACACTGGATTATAAGGCGCACCCTCAATGAACGGCACATTTTCAGTTTTTCCATATATAAGGCGCACTGTATTATAAGGCGCACCCTCAATGAATGACATTTTTTTCCATATATAAGGCGCACTGTATTATAAGGCACACTGGATTATAAGGCGCACCCTCAATGAATGAATTTTTTCCCCCATATACAAGGTGCACTGTATTATAAGGCACACTGGATTATAAAGCGCACCCTCAATGAATGGCACATTTTAATTTTTTTCATATATAAGGCGCAATGGATTATAAGGCGCCCTGTCTATTTTGGAGAAAAATCTAAGACTTAAGTGTGCGTTATAGTCGTGAAAATACAGTACTTTTTTTTAGGATTTTTTGTTTTTATTCTGCGTGGAGGCCACTATTGGTTGAAGTACTATTGTTTATTCAATATATTTTTTTGCATTTATCAGTGTCAGTACAGATTTTGCTTTTATTAGCCTTATTCTATTTCAAACTTGACTGTAGAAGCTGGATACCGTATTTTCCATATATAAGGCGCACCACATTATAAGGCGCATCGCATTATAAGGCGCACCTTCAATTAATGGCACATTTTATTTTTTTCCATATATAAGGCGCACTGGATTATAAGGCGCACTGTCTATTTTGGAGAAAATTTAAGACTTTTAAGTGCGCCTTGTAGTTGTGAAAATACGGTAGTTAAAAAGCATTTATATTTCTCCTGTGATATCTGAGAACATTTTGATTAGACTGGAGCAATATAGTTTTGCATAATTATACATAGAATCGCCCTATTGGCCCGAATGTAAGACGATCCTGATTATAAGACGTCTTCATTTTTTTCCCCAAGACTTTCAAGACTTTTCAAAACACCATATTCAATTTTTATACCGTAATTAATGAGTACATCTGAAAGAAATGATTATAATAAATTGATCGACAGTTTTTACCTGATTTAAATCACCCAAAACATGCTTTTTCTCTCCAATGTGAGAAAAAATAACATGTTTTGGGTCATTTAAATCAGGTAAAAACTGTTTATCACATTTTAAAATCTGAAGATTTAAATGTGTACACTAATTACGTCTGTAAATGAATGGCTTTTGGTTTTTAAAATGTAAATTAACCAAACTGTTAATCAATTTAACTAATCCAAATTGCAATAACTGCTTTGTACTTCAAAGTGTTCAGCATTCGCTTTTAATTTTTTATCTGGTGCCATCTAGCGTTGTGAATAGGTATAATCTCCCTTTTTTTACGTAAGGGGGAGTGGCTTCCACTTGCGAATTTCAGCATGGATTTTTACATTTTTAAGGGTTCGGCTTATATGCGAGAAAATGCGGTAATCCTACTACTTCGTGTTTTTTTTTTTTTTTACAAAAAATATGTAATTAAAAAAAATAATTTCTCGCCAGAAAAAAACAACCAAATTATAAAGAAATTAACTTTATTTTTAAAAACATCTTTTTCCAATACAAAACTTCCTATACACCGTGCACCACTTGAAATGACCAAAAAAACATTTTAAAAAATACGCAAAAATCCGAAAAGTTGACAGATAAGAGCTACAAAGTCAACAAACCACTTCACAAGACCAAAAATTCTACTTTTATCTTTAACGGTCGGCTTCATATATTCAAAACACGCATTTTGTTAAAATAAAACAAATAACCCTAACGGGGAATTAAACATTTTGCCCCACCACACGAACCAACACAGTAATTGCATTCATGTCGTATGTACCGTCCACAAAAGCCACACAATGCTGGAGGTCATTCCAGTTCATCTCCCTGCCGTCCCTCCAAATGCCTTCATTTGCGCTATTGGCAGTTTAGGAGATGAATCCATTGTTTTCTGGCTTTCTTATCTCGTGAGGGGCTTTTGTCCCCCAAAAGGACGCCATTTCTTTTTTCATCTAGTTTGCTCGTTTCCATACTGCTGTTAATTTTCTTCATCTTCCTTCTCTATCTTCACTCCATTGCTTTTTTGTTTATTTGTGATTTTTCTATGCAAACAAGCGCTGTTTCAAGGGCGACATCCAATCATCAGAAACTGAGTGTTTAGTTGTGTTTGTGTTTAGATCTTTTGTGACTGTTATTACGACTATGACTTTTTATGTTGGCTATTATGTTGACGGCTAATGAATAATTTATTAGTTGTTTATTGGTTATTTATTTATTATTTTTTATATGTTCCTTTGTTTGTTGGTTAATGTTGTTAGTGCACTTCCTACTTATTTACGTTGTTGACTACTTATGTTACTACTTATCTATGTTGTTGACTACTTATGTTACTACTTATTTAATACTTAATTAGGTTTTTATTATTTATTGATTATTTATTTGTTCATTTGTGTGATTACTTATTTTTTATTTATTACCTATTTATTGGTTATTTATTTATTATTTATTAGTTATTTATTATTGGTTATTTATTTATTTAATATTTATTTATTGGTTATTTATTAACTTATTTATTTATTGGTTGTTTATTTACTTATTTATTTATTGGTTATTTATTTATTATTTAATACTTATTTTTTTGGTAATTTATTTATAATTTATTTACTTATTTACTGGTTATCTATTATGTATTACTTATTTATTTATTATGTATTACTTATCTATTAGTTATTTATTATTATTTTATTACTCATTTATTGTTTGTTTATTTATTATTTATTGATTATTTATATGTTTGTTTGTTTCTACTTATTTATGTTGTTGACTACTTATTATTGACAATTTATTGATTATTTATGTTTGTTTGCTTGCTTATTGTTGTTATTTGTGGAGAAGCTTTAAATCTCATGATACTTGTATAATGACAATATACGCATTCAATTCAATTCTAACTTTTTCTGGTGTGACTCTTACAGGTATCCATCCGGCAAGTTGGCCAATGGCAGGACCCTTCCATCCCGGAAACCACTTCCACCCCAACCCCGCCCCCCAAAAATGTGTTTACTAAATGCTTTGCTAAAGCTGGTAAAATGGAACCAAATCAACTGTTCAATGGATTTGGTCCCCTTCAACCAGCTGTAGCTGTGCATTGATCGCTCCGACTCCTCCCCTTCCGCCCGTTCAAATCCACTTGGAAATATGCGGAACAATTCTGGAATAAAGTACGATGTTGCTTTTGTTAAATAAAAATAAAGTAGTTGGTAGTCCAGTTATATTTATCTCTCTCTATATATATATATTTTTTAAAATATTGTTCGTCATTTTTTATTTATTTTTATTTATATTTTAGTAAGATTTTTTTATTTGTAGTTTTTATTGATTTTTATTTGTTTTTATTTGTATTTTTAGTAAGAAATCTTTTATTTGTAGTTTTTATTGTTTTTATTTGCATGTTTTCATATTTTTTTATTTATAATTTTTATTAATTTTATTTTATTGTATTTTTCAGTGTGCCATTTTGTGACTGTTTTCTGATCAATAAAAGACACTATTCCAACATATTGATCTGTTAATCCTGATTTAAAATGGAATTATTGTTAATTGTGTTAGTTTGAAGGGAAATTCTTTAAAAACAAATCATCACAAGTAGTATTTTTGCGGTATATTATGAATCAAAACCATATTATTATGGTCAATATCATTATTAGGGTCAAGTTAATATGCCTCTCTTTATAAAAGCAAAATATCAAATTATTCAATTTCAAAGTCTATCTTGATAATATGATTATACTATAGTTTATAATAATATTTTTTGTGAGACAGAAGCGGCTTATATGTGAGTAAATACGGCAATTAACTCCATGTGGACGTGACGCTCCTATTGGTGGGTTCGGTACTACGGTTTTTCACCAGAAGTTTCCATAATTTCATCCCTAAATATGTCCCTCATGGCTTCTTTTTCACCAGAGGTTTCCATAATTTCGTCCCTAAACGTGTCTCTCCTGGCTTCCCTTCCTTGGTGTGACCCAGCTGTTTATAATGTCATCAATTCCTGCCTGTGTATTAAAACCCGTGTTTTGGCATGTCTTTTGTTGGAGTATTATTTGTTTTTTTCTGTTCATGTGAGTAAAGTTTTTCCATTTTTTTCGGTCTACGTCTCATGTTTAGCTTTTATTTTGTTGACTTTGTCCCAGATTTAATTATTTTCATCGTTATTTTTCATTAAAATCCCAATTTATGCACTAGTTTTTCCCTAAATTTTTGCTGTTTGGCATTCCTGAGTTTAACTTCATAACTTTTCCTCCATGAATGACTTTTAGTATTAAAAAAACGTTATCATATTCATGAATTTGTTTAGTTTAATATTTCATTTGACTGCATATTTAATGGGACGCTTAATTTTTGCAAAGTAAGTAAGTTTTTCCTTCCGCTATAGAAGTAAGGAAAAGGGAGTATACTAAAGATAGTACACACATGCACTGAAATGATGGAGGGATGATCCTGAGTCATAAAATGGGTGGGTTGCGTACATAATTACAGCTGGGATGAATCAGCGGTTGTCAAAATTGGAAGTTCCCCTGCAGAAGTGAGCACTTTGATTATTGGCTACTGTGTGAACAGCTCGTCAAAACTGCTTGATCAGCAAAAAAGCATGGGTTGTATCTTAAGACCAATCTTTGAAGTCACATTCAGCTTATCTATGTTGAGTATGACTTATTTATAATGTTATTTATTTGTTACTTATTTATAGAATATTTTTATTAGTATTATTTATTGACTACTTATGTTTGTTTGCTTGTTGTTATTAGTGTACTTCCTTACTTATTTATGTTGACTACTTATTCTGTTGACGACTTATCTATGTTCAGTATGACTTATTTTTAATGTTATTTATTTATTACTTATTTATTTAAAGACTTTATTTATTAGTATTATTTTTTGACTATTTATCTTTTTTTTGGCTTGTTGTTATTTATTTGTCGTTGACTACTTATTCTGTTGACTACTTATCTATGTTGAGTACAACTTATTTATTATGTTATTTATTTGTTAATTATTCATTGACTATTTATTTATTAGTATTATTTATTGACTATTTATCTTTTTGTTAGCTTGTTGTTGTTATTTGTGTACTTCCATACTTATTTATGTTATTGACTACTTATTCTTTTGACAATTTATTCTATTGACAACTTATCTATGTTGAGTACAACCTATTTATAATGTTATTTTTTGTTACTTATTTAATGACTTTTAATTTATTATAATTATTTATTGACTATTTATCTGTTTGTTTGCTTGTTGTCATTTGTGTACTTCCCTACTTATTTATGTTGTTGACTACTTATTATTCTGTTGACGACTTATCTATGTTGAGTACGACTTATTTATAATATTTATTTCTGACTTATTTATTGACTAATTATTTATTAGTATTATTTATTGACTATTTATCTGTTAGTTTACTTGTTGTTGTAAGTTGTGTACTTCCCTACTTATTTATGTTGTCGACTACTTATTCTATTGACAACTTATCTATGTTGAGTTCAACTTATTTATATTGCTATTTATTTCTTACTTATTGACAATTAATTTTTTTTGTATTATTTATCGACTATTTATCTTTTTGTTTGCTTGTTATTATTTATGTACTTCCCTACTTATTCTGTTGACAACTTATCTATGTTGAGCCAAACTTATTTACAATGTTATTTCTTTCTTATTTATTGACTATTTATTTTTTAATATTATTCATTGACTATATACCTGTTTGTTTGCTTGTTGTTTTTATTTGTGTACTTCCCTACTTATGTACGTTGTTGACAACTTATTTATTTATTATTTAGTACCTATTTATTTTATATCATTTATTTATTGATTATTCATTCATTCATTTTATGAACCGCAATATCCTCATTAGGGTCGTGGGGGGTGCTAGAGCCTATCCCAGCTAACTTCGGGCCAGAGGCGGGGGAAAACACCCTGAATTAGTGACGACCCAATCACAGGAGAGGAGAAGACGGTCAACCAATCATAGCTAGGGGCAATTTTGAGTGTCCAATCAGCTTACCATGCATGTTTTTCGGAATGTGGGAGTAAATCGAAGTACCCAGAAAAAAAATCCACACAAAAAACATGCAAACTCCCCACAAGTGTACCAACCTGGATTCAAACCCAGGACCCCAGAGCTGCGAGGCCGAAATGCTAACCACGCAAGTCACCGCGCCGCCAATGGACAAAAATAATACAGGAAAATCTTGGGAAGCCACAAAATGAAACATTTATGAAAAGTTCTTAACTCACTTGTCAAGTTACAAGGTCGCGAGGCGCCTTTCCTCCCACAGCGCCGCGTTATCTAAATGGAAGTGAAGTCATCTTCCTATATATCTTTGGGCTGTCTGTCTTCAAGCCAAAAAAGCAAGTGTGTCTTTGTTTCAGTACAATCAGGACTTACCTTCCTTGTGTAGGCCCCCCCCCCCCCCCCCCCTCCGCACTCCATCTTGTCCCCACTTCATTCGCAGCCAAAATGAAGTCATTACGAACCGCAGCTAAAACAAATAAATAAAGATAAAGCAATGGGTACTTTGTTTTTATGGAGTCGCATAACTTATCCATCAAGCGTTGCGTTTCCAGTCTTCGAGAGGAAATTATTGTCGATGGCGCCGCCATTTCCGTCACGTTCAAATGGGAATTTAATTACAGACGTTAATGTGTGTTTTTACTTACCATTTACACTCATTAACCTCAATTAGTGTGGGAATGTGGAGTGGAAACATTGCTTGTGCTTGGAGTTCTTGTACTTGTGGGAAGGGAGGAATTGTTAGTGTGTCGGCCTCACAGCTCTGGGGTCGAGGGTTCAAATCCAGGTTGGTCCACCTGGGTGGAATTTGTATGATCTGCCCAGGCCTGTGTGGGTTTCTTCCAGGTACTCTGGTTTCCTCCCACATTTCAAAAACATGCATGGCAGGCTGATTGGACACTCTAAATTGCCCCTAGGTATGAGTGTGAGTGTGAATTCAGGGTTTCAGCTAGGCTCCAGCACCCCCCGCGACCCTAATGAGGAAGCGGTTCTGAAAATGAGATCAGATGAGAATTCAGTAAGTCATAGCTTGAGATATGAGCTTAATGCGTTCCGAGGACAGAGCTTGTATGTTGATTTTACTCGTGTCTAAAATCAACGTTTCCCATGGAAATGAACTCGTATCTCAAGTTAACGTTTCTCATAGAAATGAACTCATATCTCAAATCAACGTTTTCCATAGAAATTACCTAAATACAAATTAACTTGTATCTCAAATCAACATTTCCCATAGAAATGAACTAAATGCAAATGAACTCGTACCTCAAATCGACGTTTCCCATAGAAAATTAACTAAATACATATTAACTCGTATCTCAAATTGACGTTTCCCATAGAAATGAACTGAATACGAATTAACTCGTATCTCAAATCAACGTTTCCCATAAAAATTGACTAAATACATATTAACTCGCTTCTCAAATTAACGTTTCCCATAGAAATGAACTAAATACAAATTAACTCGTATCTCAAATCAACACTTCCCATAGAAATGAACTACATACAAATTAACTTGTATCTTAAATCAACATTTCCCATAGAAAGGAAGTAAATGCGAATTAAGTCATATCTCAAATCAACGTTTTCCATAGAAATGAACTAAATACAAATGAACTTGTATCTCAAATCAACACTTCCCATAGAAATGAACTAAATACAAATTAACTCGGATCTCAAATCAACATTTCCCATAAAAATGAACTGAAGACAAATTAACTCGTATCTCAAATCAACGTTTCCCATAGAAATTAACTAAATACGTATTAACTCGTATCTCAAATTAACGTTTCCCATAGAAATGAACAAAATACCAATGAACTCGTATCTCAAATCAACGTTTCCCCCAATTCCCCCATCTGGTACCCGTGTTTACCTGGGATAGACTCCGGCACCCCCTGCAACCCTTCTTGAGTATAAGCCGAACAGAAAATGAATGAAAAGAACAAATAATTACAGAAACACAAATCTTTCCAGTACAAAAACCTGTGTATAATAGGTAGATGGGTTAAACTCACTACCAGAACTCTTTGGCTCCTCCCCCACTGCTGTAGTGGTTTTTATTTAAACGGCTGAGGAGAGGATAGTGGTCTCAGTGGACCAAAAGATAATGAATGACCTCCATCTATCCTGCAGAGTGAGAGCAAAGGAGAAAAAAAAGGCAGAACAACGAAAAAATATGCAAGGCTTTCACATATCTATTCCACTGGAACAAAAGCCTCTTCCCTCTGCTCCTCTTATCGTATTCTCTTGTTCCACCTCCAGTATATTCCTCTTTTACCCAGGCACTTCAAAATAAAGATTATAGTCCTTTCAATGGGAACAAAAGTGAACTCCAACCAACGTGTGTAATTTACAAGGCACTTTGCATACTTTGTATACTGAACCAAAGTTGTAGTACTGTATTTTCTCGCATATAAGCCGCCTCCGAGTATAAGCCGTACCCTTAAAATTGCCTTAAAATGGTTGAGTTTTACAATTTCTTACGGTTACTATGAAAACACATTTTAGTACTATTAAAACACATTTTAGTACTATTAAAACCCATTTTAGCACTATCAAGCACGTCTTAGTACTATCAAGCACATTTTAGTACTATTTAACACATTTTAGTAATATTAAACACATTTTAGTACTATTAAAACCCATTTTAGCACTATCAAACATCTTAGTACTATTAAACACATTTTAGTACTATTAAACACATTTTGATACTATTAAACACATTTTAGTACTATTAAAACACGTTTTAGTACTACTAAAACACATTTTAGTACTACTAAAACACATTTTAGTACTATTAAAACACATTTTAGTACTATTAAAACACACTGTAGTACTATTAAAACACATTATGGTACCATTAAAACACATTTTGGTACCATTAAAACATATTTTAGTACTATTAAAACACATTTAAGTACTATTAAAACACATTTTAGTTCTATTAAACACATTTTAGTTCTATTAAACACATTTGAGTACTAATAAACACATTTGAGTACTATTAAACACATTTGAGTACTATAAAACACATTTTAGTGCTGTTAAACACATCTAATTACTATTAAACACATTTTAGTACTTTTAAACACATTTTAGCACTAGTAAACACATTTCAGTACTATCAAACACATTTCAGGACTATCAAGCACATTTCAGTACTATCAAGCACATTTCAGTACTATCAAACACATTTTAGTACTATTAAACCATGTTTTAGTACTACTAAAACACGTTTTAGTACTATTAAACACATTTTAGTACTATTAAACCACGTTTTAGTACTATTAAACCACGTTTTAGTACTATTAAACCACGTTTTAGTACTATTAAACCATGTTTTAGTACTATTAAAACACATTTTAGTACAATTAAACCACGTTTTAGTACTATTAAAACACATTTTAGTACTATTAAACACATTAAACACATTTTAGTACTATTAAACACATTTTAGTACTATTAAACCACTAGTTATTTGTTACTTTGTCAATAGATATCAAATTAGAACAAATAAAAATGTTTTTCCAATCCAATATCCTGTTTGGGTGTTTTTTTTTAGAGGGTTGGAACAAATTTGTTTTTTAATTCATTTCTATGGGAAACATTCGCTTCCGTTACAAGAAAATCGACATACAAACTCACTCCTGGAACGCATTAAGCTCGTATCTCGAGGTACCACTGTATAACACTTTTCCATTCAATCAAATCCTTTATTTTAATCAAAAATACTTATTTAAAGTATAGATGTATAACCTATGATTTTACACACTGGTTTTGCACCCATACATTGCATCAATATTGGACAGTATGTGTTTGTGTGGGTGTGTGTGTGGGTATGTTTGTGGGGACGGGTGTGTTTGACTTCGTATGTTAGTGAATGCCCACAGAGCAAAAACCAAACAGCCTGATGAAGCGTTAAATTTCACTTTACTTGCCCGCATGTGTCCCAGGACAATCAGTTGTTGGCCCAAAATGGATTTCCTTCCACTCTGTCTTGACCCTCCTTCACACTCCATCTGCTCTGTTTACAAGAAAAAAAAAGGGACAACCCAAATGTAAGTCCACTCACCTGACTAAAACACAATCACATGTTGGGAAGGAAACACAAACATCAACAACTCAACAACTACTAAACGTTAACAAATAAATCGGCCATAACAAAAAAACGTGAATCAAAAACTCTTAAGCAAAACAGAAGTAAGAACGACAAACAATACCAACAGTTTCAAAAGCAAGGGTAGAATAAAACCGAATAATATAACCGAAAAACCCGTATGTACAGTTATAACTGTACTTCCGAAATTAATTGATTCAAAATACCGTATTTTCACGACTATAAGGCGCACTTAAGTCTTAAATGTTCTCCAAAATAGACAGTGCGCCTTATATATGGAAAAACAGAAAACGAAAAACCACCACTGTCGGATATTTAAAAAAATAAACGCCTGAAGTGAAACAATACTGTTAAATATGCAGATGCCATCTTAGTTTACAAAATCTTCCATCATATAGCTCCTCCCCCACTGCAAGATTTTATACGAAAAAAAATCCAAAACATCAACAATGGCTGGCTCTAGAGGTGACTGTAAAGTAGTGAGTGCATCATACCTGGAAGTCAATAGCAATTACCGTATTTTCACCACTATAAGGCGCACTTAAAAGTCTTACATTTTCTCCAAAATAGACAGTGCGCCTTAAATATGGAAAAATCAGTAAATATAATATACATCTATACTCTTCATTTTAATTTGATCCTAAAACAATATTTATTTTAGCTTTTTTAAAAATATACTTTTAGATTTTACAAAAATATTTTTGAACTAAAATCACCAAAAAAGATTAAAAAATGACAATTATTGATTTAAAAGGAGTAAAATCAGGAAATGTAATATACATCTATACTCTTCATTTGAACTTGATCCTAAAACAATGTTTCCTTTTATATATATTTTTAGATTTTATAAAATGTTTTTTTGAACTAAAAACACAGAAAACATGGATTTAAAAAATTACAATTATTCATTTAAAGGGGGGGGGGGGGAATACGGAAATTTAATATACATCTATACTCTTCATTTGAACTTGATCCTAAAACAATTTTTCTTTTTATATATATTTTTAGATTTTACAAAATGATTTTTTGAACTAAAAACACAATAAATGGATTTAAAAAATATATAATGATTGATTTAAAATGGGGAAAATCGGGAAATGTAATATACATCTATACTCTTCATTTGAATTTGATCCTAAAACAATGTTTCTTTTTATATATATTTTTAGATTTTATAAAATGATTTTTTGAACTAAAAACACAAAAAAATGATTAAAAAAATACAGTTATAGATTTAAAAGGAGTAAAATCAGGAAATTTAATATACATCTATACTCCATTTGAATTTGATCCTAAAACAATGTTTCTTTTTATATATATTTTTAGATTTTACGAAATTATTTTTTTAACTAAAAACACAAAAAATGGATAAAAAAATGACAATTGTTGATTTAAAAGGGGGAAAATCAGGAAATTTAATATACATCTATACTCTTCATTTGAACTTGATCCTAAAACAATGTTCCTTTTTATATATATTTTTGGATTTTACAAAATGATTTTTTGAACTAAAACACCAAAAAAATGGATTAAAAATTACAATTATTGATTTAAAAGAGGCAAAATCAGGAAATGTAATATACATCTATTGTCTTCATTTTAATTATATCATAAAACAGAAAGTCGGCACTCATCATTTACTTTCCTGGGCCACACAAAATGATGCGACGGGCCAGATTTGGCCCCGGGGCCACCACTTTGACACACGTGGTTTAGAGGGATACAAGTACTTGTGTGGTATACCAACCCTTTCTTATTGTGGATGAGTCGAATCAAGTCCCAAGGTTATCTCCAGTCAAACTAGTCAAATCTGGTCCCAAAAATACCAAGTCCCGACAAGTCACAATGTTCTCATCTTCACTGTGTTCTTTGGACAAATTCACTTGGTAAAAGGTCAATACCGAGAGAAAGAGTTTGGGTGTACTGTCAGGGGATGATCAGTGTTTGGCAGGGTACGAGAGAATTTGAGGTAGAGTGAAAACACTTTGCCAGTGAGAGCAGTGGCAAGCTGATGTTTGCTGACAAGGGCAAAAAAGCGAGAACTCCCATGAGAGAGCAACCCTGATGCTGCAACAAATGAGGCGACAGGAAAGAGTAGACAGCTCCGTCCTCTGTGTGTCTTTTTCAGGACGGCGCCACCAATCGTGAGTAAAACATTTATGTTACGTTAAAAAAAAGTAATGTTTCAAAATATGTCCAAGAAAAACTCCAAATAAGTGCTTATGAAATTCGGGATTTAGGGTAAAGTGTTACTTCTACTTACAAAATTGGTTCCAGAACCTGTTTTGTAACTTGGATTTTTTTCTAAGTAAAGAAGTACAGTGGTACCTTGAGATACGAGCAATTTGAGATATGAGTAAAATTTCGGGGAAATATTTATCTTGAGATACGAGACAAATTTTGAGATATGAGCAAACAGCGGACACAAGATGCTGCTCAGAAGAACATCATGGCCACTGTCTTTCCCATCGCAACTCCCTCGTCTAATGTCTCTACGAGCACTGGGCGGAGCCTTGCATTTTTCCCCCGTTAGTCAGTGCCAATGGCGGAGCTTGTTTGCTAATACGATAGGAGTTTATACTACTTCTTGTTGGCAAGTGGTCGTGTGTTATCATAATGTGAGGACATTTGTGTGCATCGTTTTGGGAATATTTTGAAGATAATACAAAATCAAACAACCTTTGATAGGTTGCATCTGAAAGTCAGGGTGGAGGCGGGGCCAATAGAGCCAACCCGGGAGAAGAAAGGTATCAAAATTGAAAACAAAATTAGAATTTAATTTAGTGTAAGGTTAGATTAAATTTATTTGTGTGTCTGCATCGTAATCCAAGTTCATTTAAATGTATTTATGTTATGTTACTGTGACCAGACCATTGGTCGCCGGTCGTTTGGTCGCCGGTCTTTTGGTCGCCGGTCTTTTGGTCGCCGGTCTTTTGGTCGCCGGTCTTTTGGTCGCCGGTCTTTTGGTCGCCGGTCTTTTGGTCGCCGGTCTTTTGGTCGCCGGTCTTTTGGTCGCCGGTCTTTTGGTCGCCGGTCTTTTGGTCGCCGGTCTTTTGGTCGCCGGTCTTTTGGTCGCCGGTCTTTTGGTCGCCGGTCTTTTGGTCGCCGGTCTTTTGGTCGCCGGTCTTTTGGTCGCCGGTCTTTTGGTCGCCGGTCTTTTGGTCGCCGGTCTTTTGGTCGCCGGTCTTTTGGTCGCCGGTCTTTTGGTCGCCGGTCTTTTGGTCGCCGGTCTTTTGGTCGCCGGTCTTTTGGTCGCCGGTCTTTTGGTCGCCGGTCTTTTGGTCGCCGGTCTTTTAATCGCCAGTCAAATGTACTTAGATATTAAACAGTACTTAGATATTAAACAGTACTTTGATATTAAACTCACTCTCTTAGATATTAAACTCACTCTCATGAATATAATTTTGAGAGGTGGCTTCAACAGTAAACTTTGTGTCACCATTTGACCGGCGACCAAAAGACCGGCGACCAAAAGACCGGCGACCAAAAGACCGGCGACCGAACGACTAGCGACCAAACGACTAGCGACCAAACGACTAGCGACCAAACGACTAGCGACCAAACGACTAGCGACCAAACGACTAGCGACCAAACGACTAGCGACCAAACGACTAGCGACCAAACGACTAGCGACCAAACGACTAGCGACCAAACGACTAGCGACCAAACGACTAGCGACCAAACGACTAGCGACCAAACGACTAGCGACCAAACGACTAGCGACCAAACGACTAGCGACCAAACGACTAGCGACCAAACGACTAGCGACCAAACGACTAGCGACCAAAAGACCAGCGATCAAAAGACCAGCGACCAAACGTCCGAGCACCCAAAATGTCAAACAAAATTAGAATTAAGTTAAGTGTAAGGTTATATCAAACTTATTTTTGTGTGTGCATTGTCATCCAAGTTCATTTAAACTTTTTCATGTTATGTTACAAGCGTGTTGCCGTGCGAAATCCGTCTAACTTCAATCATATTAAACACATTTTAGTACTATTAAACCACTACTTATTTGTTTATCTATTATCTACACCCACAATTGAGATGGAAACACAAACTAAATCAGTGTAGCAAAACAAATTGTGGACGTATGGCTTTAATAAAGTGATTGAAAACCCTCCCTTTAAAAAAATCCTACTTTTCATCAGTTTTCATTCACACACACACACACACACACACACACACACACACACACACACACATGTGACCTCATCACTCATGTTACACTAAGCAATGGTGCGAAGCAATTCAGGCTCACATCCATTTCAATCTAAAATAATAATCCTTGTGGATAGAATAAATTATGGAGGCAACTCTCGCTGTGTTAGCACCAAACTAATGATGCACGTCCAGGTTATGTTCTTCATGGTCCGACAGATTAATTTTACTGGGACCGACGTGGTCTTTTTTTACTTTAAATCAAAAGTGTTTGTCTTCAACGGACTCTATTACATAAAAAAAATCGTTACTTGAAAATTAAAGCCCTGAAATTTGTGGAAACTCGATTTAAATGATTGGATTGACAATCTGTAACTTTATTAACCTAAAAATGTACAGGCCAATCAAAATGTTTTTAAATATACACATTTACCCATTTCACAAGTGTGTTATATCAAAATTCTGATTATATTAGCGAGATTATTGCAAAGGTTTTCCTTAAAAACGTACATTTTGTTTTATACACAAGAACAACAACAGCAATCCATGTAGCAACTTGCTTGTAAACAAAACAATGAAAGTGACTTTAAGGGCCTTCTAAAAACATTTTTTCCGATTACAAAAGAATAAACTCTAGTACCCTCTTTGAGGAGTATGGAAAATGAATGAATGAAATTGTATTTATAGTATTTTCTCGCATATAAGCCGTATTTATAACAAAAAAATGATGATTAAATAAAGGGTAAAAGACTCGCTATAGTCTTTCACCAGTAGATTAAGCTCCATCACCCTCTTTGAGCAGTACAGATCATGAATGAATAAATGAAATCATATATATAGTATTTAGTCGCATAGAAGCCGTATTTGTAACTAAAAAATGCTGATTAAATCAAGAGTACAAGACTTTATATAATCTTTTTCGCCAATAGATTAAGCTTCAGCACCCCCATTGAGCAGTACAGATAATGAATGAATGAAATCATCTATATAGTATTTTTTCGCATACGGGCCATATTTGTAACTAAAAAAATGATGACTGAATCAAGGGTACAAGACTTTATATACTCCTTTTCACCAATAGGTCGGCTAAGTGACATTTACTATTTGTTGGTTATTTTCTGTTTTGCAGTAAGAAAACAACCATTATCGGATGAATTAATTCATTATGATATTGACCCTAATGATGTTTTAATTCATACAGAATTGCAGAAATACCACGTATGATGATTTTTCTTTAGATTTTCCCTTCAAAGTAACACATTTGTACTCCCTATTTAAAACATGAATATGGAGGTAAAAAAATTGAAAATCGGAGGCGGCTTATATGCGAGAAATTGTAAAATTCGATGATTTTAGGGCAATTTTAACCGTGCGGCTTATACGCGAGAAATTGTAAAATTCAACAATTTTAAGGACATTTGAAGGCAATTTTAAGCATGCGGCTTATATGCGAGAAATTGTAAAATTCAACAATTTTAAGACAATTTTAAGCATGCGACTTATATGTGGGGGCGGCTTATATGTGAGTAAATACGATAATACTATAAATATTTTTGCTCGCCCTTTCATTTGATTTGCTTCGAGCATATGCTATTGGTGCTGCTCACTCAGCCTGAAATATATAATAATAATAATAATAGTAATTCAAAAGCACATTCAAATGCCTCATAGATCTCACTGTTATGAATATCGAGGCTCAGGTCATTTAAATCTGACAATGGCATAAATGCGTACGTAGTGTTGAAATGGAATTATCATTCTTGCTATTGATTAGCCAGGCGGCTCATAATTAAAGCCAATCGGACCTCAGGGCTACTGCAGCTGGTAAGACGGAGTGTGATGAATGCTCAAGTTTCTCGCGGCGGAAAAAACGTGGGTGTGTGTTTGTGTGTGGTGCATTGCATGACAAAAAGACACAACAAATCATTTTACTGCATTGAATGGTGGGCTTTTTCTTCTATGGACTTCTGGGAACATTTTTTCCCATGTAAAATAACTAAATACAACCTAATCTATTAAAAATTCTGATCTCATAACCAGCCAATGGGAAACGGGCTCGTATGCTCGTATCTCGGGTCAAAGGTTTGATCATAATTTTCCTCATATCTAAAATTTCTCGTATGTCGGGACACTCGTATGTCAAGGTATTACTGTACACTAACTAAATTTGACCTCTACAATTAATGTTGCCCTGACAAGTGCTTGAATAAAAATAAATTTAAAAAATTACAGTGCCTGAATAAAAATACATTTCAAAAAATGATGGTGCCTGAATAAAAATAAATTTAAAAATTACAGTGCATGAATAAGATAAAAATAAAAAATGTTAATGCCTGAAAATACATAAAATTTAAAAATTGACAGTGCCTGAATAAAAATAAATTTAAAAAATGACAGTGCCTGAATAAAATTTAAATTTAAAAAATAACAGTGCCTGAATAAAAATAAATTTAAAAATTGACAGTGCCTGAATAAAAATAAATTTAAAACATGACAGTGCCTGAATAAAATTAAAATTTAAAAAATAACAGTGCCTGAATAAAAATAAATTTAAAAATTGACAGTGCCTGAATGAGAAAAATGACAGTGCCTGAAAAAAAAAAACAATTAAAAATGACTGCCTGAATGAGAAAAATGACAGTGCCTGAAAAAAAAACAATTAAAAATGACAGTGTCTGAATAAAAATAAAATTTAAAAAATGACAGTGCCTGAATAAAAATAAAATTTAAAAAATGACAGTGCTTGAATAAAAAATAAAAAATGAGTGCCTGAATAAAAATAAATTTAAAAAATGACAGTGCCTGACTAAAAATAAATTTAAAAAATGACAGTGCCTGAATAAAAATATTTTTTTAAAAATGCCTGAATGAAAAATTCAAACCTGACCACTATTCTTAACCAGAATTCCAAGCCTGCAGTAACATAACTTTTTCTTTTTTTAGCAGAAGAATAAAATGCTTAGCAATGTACTTTTTCTCCTTGAAAAAACACAGTTAATTTAGGTCCGCATGCCTCTTTGAAATCCAATCAACAGAATTAGTTAAGATCTACTGCAGATATTCTCAGTCAATATTTCCGTTTCCCTCGGCTGACCGTACTATTCGCCACAAAAGTTTTTTTTTTAACTACTGATACTCTTTAAAATGCAGATTTTAACACCATGTAGCATACATTCCTATATACTTAATTGTTTGTTTAATTCTTTGACCCTTCCTCATTATGCACTATTTGTTTATTTATTTTATTGTTTTAGTGCGATTGTAAGAAATTTTCAGTGTTTTTAATTTAACTTTATAATTGTGGAAAAACACAATTTGCTCGACACTACAAGAGAAAATATAATAAATATTTTTTTTTATTATTATTTTTCATACTTTTATTGAGTAGCATTTCCATGACCTTTCATTGTTATTACTATTATTTTTGTTGTTGTTTCAGGGACATAAACCAAATGTTATGTTTGTAGTTGTTTGATATTTAGTTGATTTATTCAGATTTTCTGTTAAAGCATGGAAATATTATGCTGTAGTTACATTATTTGTCTCCTGTCAAATAATATTTTGTGTATTAACGTTATTTTCTATTATTTTCAAAGAGTAAGAGTGCTATCAAAGTAGATTTGACGTCAATACCCAGTGTTCCTTTGATTTTAGTACAATGTAGTGCTATTACGTGTATTGTAGAAGAGAAAAGCTGAGAAACACTGACCTCTTGTGGTAAAGTACGTGAAGTACGTCTGAAGGATCATTCTGATGGCACATCCAAGTTTATTGTGATCTATTGTGTGAATGGAAAACGGGTTTGTATTATAAATTTATAAACAATTTTACATGGTATAAGGGTGGAATAACAAATACTTGAAAATAATAAAAATTACACACTTCTATAGATTACAAAATAAATTAAAACTGAACAATTAAGCATGGTGACATTTTGGGATTTTTAGGGGCCTTTTTATTTTCTACACACACAAAAAAATACATCTTCAATGTTGTTGACGTGTCCTGTACATTAAATAACGCTTTAATTCCAGGTAGCGAGGTATTGAAAACGTTTTTTTAAATCAAGTGACATCTGACATTTAAAGTTTGAGCTATTTAAGAGTCAGCGTTTAAGTGAGTACAGCACCATCTAGTGTCGAACTTTAGAATGCAACCAAAATGTCCCTCGAATTCAACCTTTTCATCATCATTTTTTTTATACGTGCCACCAAAAAAACCCTTTGACAGCCTTAAACACAGTTTGACTTTCTTACCTTGTTCCTCTCTTCCATAATTCAATTTCTATGCATCCATTGACTTTGAATATCAATATTAATCATGTTCAAAGCAGAATTGACGGTTACATCGCCTTACATTACCGCACTTAGTTCCAGCTGCGTTTGATAACACGCCATAAACGCTCCAAAAAAAGACTCACAAAACTGACTTCCGTTATTATTAACATCATTATCATCCCTTAATAATTCTCACGACTACTAATAATATTAATACCAATAATTATCAACCCTAACCCGAACCACTTTGTACGTATTGCAGCGACGGTGTCACCGTGTCACAAAGCCTCCGCCATATTTTACACTTTCACGAGGAGGCAACGTGCTCATCACGGACATCCCTGCACGGCTGCGGCTGTCAAGGACCAGAACCCCCCCAAGCACCCTCATCATCATTCTCTCAGGAAAGACCACGTCGTGAGAACCAGAGGGGACACCTAAATACATAATATTTCCACGGTAAGCCCCTTTTAAAGCTACCTTCCATCCACTTGGGCGCGGATGCTTCCGAGATATAGTCCGACATCCGCAGTAAACATGCCCACCGGCATGCGACCTGTGCCGGCTTTTCTACCCTCAAAACCCCCGACCAAAAAACGTCTTATTTTCCCATTTACTATAACGCATCTGCTAAAGTCCACGCTATTTTAAATATAATATATATTTAAATATTTAAATACATACAAATAAGCATCGAGTGGTAATATATTTTTAGCCGTATTAATAATGTTTTACGTCAGGCGCAGAAGGACCTCAATGTTAATTGTAAGGCAGTTGTTAGTGGACGTTAATATGTGATCAAATCATTGCTAATGTGTTATAAAATCGTTTTTAAGGCGTGATATTGTGGTTTTTGTGTGTCAAAGCATGGCTGAGAACGTGAGGGTGTTTCCCGTGTTCTGCAGGTGTGTGTGTGTGTGTGTGTGTGTGTGTGTGTGTGTGTGTATTTGTGTAGCTTGATTTAGCATGCAGTATCTATAAATAGACAGTACTATAGTATAAGTATTTATACAAGTATTTCATTGGGACAATAGTCGATGGGTATCATTTTTACTCATTTAAATGGGGATGAGATGATCTGAGTGACATTTTTTTGTGTTACAAGAGTGGCAAGTGGCGTATTTTCCGCACTATAAGGCGCAACTAAAATACTTCAATTTTCTCAAAAGCTGTGCATTTTATAATCCGAATGATCAATATTGGTTAATCATTGTATGAAAAGTGTTTATTTTTTCTTTATCTTGAAATGAATGACCGTATCGGCCACGTTATGGTGTTTCGTGCATGTGATTTTTTTATGCGCATATAAGCCGCATTTTATTTTAGAGACAAATACAGTGTATATGCGAGAAAATATGGTAATCAGAAGAATGATTAAAAAAACTTTCGGGGAATGTAATTTGAAGTAGTAATGTGGACATAACTATACATGTTTTAATTATTTGGACATGTGAATGAATTAAATTGAATTATTTGTTGTCATTATACAAGTATAATGAGATTAAAAGCTTCACTATGAAGTGCACAAATTAATAATCAATAAATAATAATAAATAACCAATAATACATTGACATAATAAATCGTCAACAACATAAGTAGTCACTCACCCATCATTCATAGATGATTGATATAGTCAACATACAGATAATAATAATTAAAGTGTCTTATTTTTGCAAAAATACTGTCTAATATTACTTTTGTTGCTAGGTCAGGCTATTATTCTCTTCAGTTGCTGTGGCAATAACCACCGTGCATAACTAATTCAGTTTAATTTGAATGTGATTGCCTGACCCAGTTCACAAAAAAAGAAAAAAAAATTAGATGAGGCCAAACTGGGAGAACAGATTGCATTCTGTGCAAAACTGTAAACTGACACGAGCCTTTTACCATGCCTGTTGTTGTTCAATAAAAACAACACTGACACAAAAGGACCAGCAAAGGTAAGGTATCTTTTCACATGCTACCTTCTGAGATATTACAGAATGATGTAAAAGATTGAATAAGAAAACAGTAATCCCTCGATTATCACCTCTTTCCTTATCACAAATGTACTACTCAGCAATTTTTTTTTGCTATTATAATTGTTATTATTTTTTAAGTTTGTAAAATGGTGAAAATCCATGCTGAAACGTAAGCGGAAGCTACTCTTGCTGATAGGACTCAGCGCAGAATTTTTTTTTTTATTATTATTTTTAAAGGGTTAGGTTTACTTAGCGATGTTTTTCTGGTATTATTAAAAATGTTTTTTAAATATTTTTTTAGTTAAATTTAAAAATCAACGCGTAAGCAGAGGCTACTCTTGCTAATAGGACTCAGAACAGAATAATTTTTATTATTGTTATTTTTAAAGTGTGAGGTTTACTTACTTCGTGATTTTTTTCTGATATTATTAAAAATGTTTTTTAAATACATTTTTAAATTCATAAAAAATGTGAAAATCCAAGTTGAAACTCTTAAGCGGAAACTATTCTTGCTAACAAGACTCTGCACAGAATACTTTTATTATTATTATTCTTTTTATTTATTTATTATCATTTGTATTATTACTTACCTGGCGTTTTTTCCACTTATCAAAAGTTTTTTCATTAATTAAGTTCATAAAAATGTGAAAATCATTCTGAAACTTGTAAGATGAAAGTACTCTTGCTAATAAGAATCAGCAGAGAATATTTTTTGTATTATTATTATTTTTAAAAGGGTTACGGTTACTTAGCATTTTTTCCCACTATTATTACAAAAAAATGTTTTTTGAAAGTCCATAAAAATGTGAAAATCCACGCTGAATCTGATAAGTGGAAGCCACTCTTGCTACTAAGACTCAGCACTCAAGAAAATAAAAGTTATTATTGGGGTAACCCAACTTTGCGATTTTTCGATTATCTCGGCCATGTCTGGTCTACATTAACCGCGATATTCGAGGGATTACTGTACATCATTTCCTCTGGCTTCACAGCATCACATTTAAAAAGTCTCAAATCAGATATAACTGTCGACCATGTGTGTGGAGTGTATCGAGATACATAACCTCAAAACTTGTTTCCTTGCTTCTTCAGAAGCCTTTGTTTCTCACCGAATTGGAAAGACCTTCTTAGCCACCAAAGCCAAACAGTTCCCGCTGTGAAGATAAAAGGTTTGTTGACTCGCTCTGAAAACACAAAAAACAGCAAAATATCAAAACCAAACAAGCTCTATGGAAACCCCAAAATATTTATGATTTTTTTTTATTTTTCTTGTAGAAAAACTTTAAAATATCTAGGAATAGCTAGCATGTCTGCTTCCCTCAGAATAGAATCAAGTTGACAACCCAAAAAATGAATTTAGGGCATTAAAGCACTATCTTACAAGTAGATTATGTTTTAGCAACAGTTTTAGGATAGCTCCTCCCCCTGGGCGTGTCCTGATGTGCTGGCACAGCACTCGAACATAAGAGGCTTTCTGAGATGGGCTTAGAATTTATTTCTTTTCATTCTAAGTCATTATTCGGACATATTTGTTCAATTTTATATCTGGAATGGAAGTAGGATTTATTTATTTTTTTTTTTTTTTAAACATTTGAGTTTGTAAGGATGTACAAAACATGGATTGGATTTTTTATTTTATTTTTTTTAAACATGATGTTCTTAGCTATGAATGGTAAGTAGTCCTCGTTTTCCTGATGTGGATAACCTTAACTCATCACAAGTGTCGTGGTTCAGATTTCTAGGTAGTGGTTTAGCCTTTTCCCATTTCGTTTTTTTGCGGCTTATATGTGAGTGCGTACCTGATATTTAAACGATAATTTTGCGAGACATGTTTATTCATTTGTTTTCCACACTGCTTATCCTCACCAGGGTTTTCTGGAGTACTTGACATCCAATTGTATGCTAAGAATTAGACCAAAAAATTCATCCCTACTGACATTTTGCACTATTATGACATTTTAAGAGGTTAAATTACATAGTACATTTTAAAAGGACATTTTAATGGTATAGTCTTTGCCCATGAATAATTTTACTTTGCACCTAAAACACTTGATTTGGTTCCTAAGATTGTGAATGACATTTTTTGAATTGAATTGAATGCTTTTATTGTCATTATATAAGTACAAGATTTAAAATTTTAAATTTCCTGGCAAAGTAAAAATAAAAAGTATTGTTTGAAGTTCAGATAAAGTACTGTCCCAAAATGTTTAGTAGAGGAATATTTGTTTAAACTGTAAGAACAAGTCTTTGAAACAAAAAAAAGGTACCCATAAAAATGGGTTTTTAAGTAGAGAGGCATGTTTTCATGCATTTTTGTTGTTGTTGCTGGTTCCTAAGATTGTGAATGACATATTTTGAATTGAATTGAATGATTTTATTGTCATTATACAATTATCAGATTTAGAATTTAAAATTTCCTGGCAAAGAAAAATAAAAAAGTATTGTTTGAAGCTCACATAAAATACTATCCCAAAATGTTTAGTAGAGGAATGTTTGTTAAACTGCAAGAATAAATATTTTAGACAAAGAGGTACCCATAAAAATGGGTTTTAAGTAGTAGAGAGGGTTGTTTTCATGCATTTTTCTGTTGTTGCTACAAATGAATCCTTTGACTTTCCAATGATATTCCTTTATCACAGTTATTCACCTATTGCTTTCAATCTTAGCACCAAATTCACCACCATGAACGAAGTATTACTATATTTCTTAAATTATAATTATTTCAGAAAAGAAGGTAGCCATAAAAATGGCTTTTAAGTAGACAGGCTTATTTTTATGCATTTTTTTGTTGCTACAAATGAATCCTTTGACTTTCCAATGATATTCCTTTACCTCTTTATCACAGTTATTCACCTATTGCTTTCAATCTTGTTACCAAATTCACCACCATAAATGAAGTATTACCATATTTCTTAAATTATTTTTTTCTTTCCTAAAGGATGCTATGAGTCAACCCACAAGTCTTGCCTTATGAAGAACCACCAATCAAAACAGCCTTAAAGACAATCTCACCCTAGTGGACGAACAGGATAAATACACAAGAAATTCCCACTCCTGCTGGATTAACAACCTCCTATGTTCGAATTTAACCTTCCTAATTTCTTCCCCATTGTCTTAAATTATCACCCAATCAAATTCCCCAATCCTCACTCACATCTCAGACAATGCTTGATGCCGACGCCTCCTTTAGCTCCAGACAGGAGCTCCTTGACCTTCACGGCCTTTCTTTAAGTAGAAATACCTCTCTCGACACACCCAGCCCCGTAGACTCTCACCACGTAGATCCACATCTCATAGACTCAGGCGATACTCCCATCCGACCTTGCATCTTTACCGGAGCTTCCACTTTTCCAGAACAAATCTACGGGAAGCAAACAAACCCTAGTGAAGAATCGCCAAACACATCCAATGAAACACCCACAGAGTCGGCTCACCTTTGCGGATGGGGGGCGCTAACACCCAAAAACATCCAAGTCTTCAACACGCCACGATGGGTGTTGTTTTTTCTATGTGTAGCTTCGTTTCTACAAGGGATGATCATCAATGGTTTAATCAATACTGTGGTGACAACCATCGAGAGACGATTCGACCTACGAAGCTACCAAGCGGGTCTCATCGCTAGCTCCTATGATATCGCCGCTTGTATTTGTTTAGCATTTGTTAGCTACTTTGGTGGGACGGGCCATAAGCCTCATTGGTTGGGTTGGGGGGTTCTTCTCATGGCTTTGGGTTCCCTGGTTTTCGCCTTGCCTCACTTCACCACGCCACCTTACCAGGTTAGTCTGACTGAAGAAACTGGAATATGCTATGGCAACCAGAATAGGACATCTTGTCAGGATCAAGAAGTTGGAGGGTTGTCCAATTATCGATTTGTTTTCATGCTGGGACAATTGCTTCATGGAGTCGGCGCCACGCCTCTCTACACGTTGGGAGTTACGTATTTGGATGAGAATGTCAAGTCCAGCTACGGGCCTGTTTATACCGGTGAGTCATATGGTGTCTATGAAATTAAAGCTCCTAGCACAGAGATTGGCAAATTATGGCCCGTGGGCCACATCCGGCCCGCGAGGCGTTTTAATCCGGCCCGCTGACGTTGTCCAAATAATTTTTTTTTTTCCCAAGATGGAGCCGCGAAAGCCAGTGGCAGTAGCTCTGCCCACTTATTTGTTTTTCGTGTTTTACAGACGCTCTATTTTTTTTAAATGACATTTTAATATTTCTTAATACATTCCTTTTTACTTGACTTTGTACTTTATAGTTTTGACTTTAATGATGAGTAATGAGTATGTTAATATTTAAGTCTTGTTTTGCTTTTATGTTTTATATGTACTGTTAACGGATGCACTTTTTTATATGCATCGTATCTTGTGCTGACCTGGCCCATCTGTCAAATCTTTAAAGTCAAAGTGGCGCCTGGGCCGAAAAGTTTGCCCACCCCTGTCCTAGCATAATAGCAACTACCGTATTTTCACACCTATACGACGCACCGCCTGGTAGTTGTGGGAGTATTGTCAGTATTTTTTGGCAATACAAAAGGTTGTTCGTTTCAAAGAACGCGTTGCTATGGTTGTGCTAGCATGACACATGTTAGCATGCATGCTGGCGTATGTTTTAAGAAGGCAAGCGCAAAACTGAGTTTGATTTTTTTAAATTGGCGTAATATGTATTTGGGAAAATATAAGGCAAAGTATTCAAACATCTACAAATCTGTCAAAGTCATCATCTTCTGTAGCCAATATTAAGAAATCAGTTAAGTGGGCGACCATCTTGTGTCAGAGTTTTCACTGTGGGGTTTTGTAATAGTTATCCAATCCATTCCAATGAAACTAGTCAGTAAAGCGGTGAAGGTCATACAAAATGTTTAATTTAGTGCATAAACAAGGCGCACCGATCGATTGGGCGCACCGACCTATTAGAGCAAATTTTACTTACTTTTACAAGCGCCAGATACATGTGAAAATACGGTAATTTAGCATTTTTAAAGTTGTCAAAGCTGAAGCGGTCAGGGTCATACAACATTTTTTATTTAGTGCATAAACAAGGCGCATCGACCAATTGGGCGCATCGACCATTTTGCAGCAAAACGTATGACTTTTACGTGCGCCTTATAGGTATGAAAATACAGTAATTTGCCATTTTTAAAGTTGCCACTGTTGATTTCAAAACTGTGTAATGGAATTTAAAAGGTAGACACAAAAGAAAATGAAACTTTTATCTTAACATAGGATATGACTGTTATTAACACGGGTGATGAAAGTGAAAGTGTTACACCCATGCATTGAATTTCTGCCCCCAGGGATCTTTTATACTGCAGCCATTGTGGGTCCGGCAGCCGGTTATCTGCTCGGCGGTCACTTCCTCAACATTTACACTGAGATCAACTTCAAGTAAGTGCCACATTTGTGTGTGCATTTTCTTTCAGGGAACTTTGACAAAACTTTCTTTTGTAGCTTAAAATGTGCATATTTTGTGTCGGAGAGGTGCCTCAAGCGGAATATACCGTATTTTCACGACTATAAGGCGCACCCTCAACAAATTACATTTTTTCCATATATAACGTGCACTATATTATAAAGTGCACTGTATTATAAGGCACACTGTATTATAAGGCGCATTGTCTATTTTGGAGAACATTTAAGACTTTTAAGTGCGCCTTATAGTGGTGAAAATACGGTAATTGCTATTGACTTCCAGGTATGAAGCACTCACTACTTTACAGTCACCTCTAGAGCCAGCCATTGTTGATGTTTTGGATTTTTTTTGTTTAAAATCTTGCAGTGGGGGAGGAGCTATATGATGGAAGATGTTGTAAACTAAGATGGCATCTGCATATTTAACAGTATCGTTCAGTTCAGGCGTTTTTGTTTTTTAAATATCTGACAGTGGTGGTTTTTCGTTTTTCAGTTTTTTCCATATATAAGGCGCACTGTATTTTAGGGCGCACGGTCTATTTTGGAGAAAATGTAAGACTTAAGTGCGTCTTATAGTCGTGAAAATACGGTAGTTGTGAACACACTTTCTACATAAAACACATTATTGTACACACAAATTTTTTCTGTGTATACCATCAGCAAAATTTTCTATTACCTGCTACAGTTCGCCATGAGCAAATTTACACTCCTTGTATATGGTTAAGGGAATTTATCTTTACAGTAATTTGTATATTTATGTCCCATGAAAGGACAACTATGACTCCAGAGAACCCTTTGTGGGTTGGTGCTTGGTGGATCGGCTTTCTTGTTGGAGGAGCAGCAGCACTATTGGTGGCCTTTCCTATCCTGGGCTACCCAAGACAGTTGCCAGGTACTCATGATCTATACGTGTACAGTAGTACTTCTACATACGAGTGTTAGGACATACGAGCAATTTGAGATACGAGTAAAATTTTGGGGAAAAATTTATCTTGAGATACGAGTAAAATGTTGGGAATATATTTGTCTTGAGATACGAGCAAAATGTTGGGAAAATATTTATCTTGAGATACGAGTAAAATTTTGGGAAAATATTTATCTTGAGATACGAGTAAAATTTTGGGAAAATATTTATCTTGAGATACGAGTAAACTTTTGGGAAAATATTTATCTTGAGATACGAGTAAAATTTTGGGAATATATTTATCTTGAGATACGAGCAAAATGTTGGGAAATATTTATCTTGAGATACGAGTAAAATTTTGGGAAAATATCTTGAGATACAAGTAAAATTTTGGGAAATATTTGTCTTGAGATACGAGACAAATTTTGATATATGAGCATACAGTGGACGCGAGAGGTTGCTCATAAAAACATCATGGCCACTGTCTTTCCTGTCGCAACTCCCTCGTCTAATGTCTCTATGAGCACTGGGCGGAGCCTCGCATTCTTTTCAGTGTTTTTTTTACCGTTAGTCAATGCAAATGGCATATATACTACTTCTTGTTGGCAAATGGTTGTGCGTTATCCTATTGTGAGGACATGTGTGCATCATTTTGGGAATATTTTGAAGGGAATACAAAAGTAAACAACCTTCGATCGTGACCGGACGTTTGGTCGCTGATCTTTTATCGTCGTCGGTCTTTTGGTCACCGCTCTTTTGGTCGCCGGTCAAATATACTTAGATATTAAACAGTACTTAGATACGAAACTATTTCTCTTAGATATTAAACTCTCTCCTTCTTAGATATTAAAGTCTCTCTCTCTCTCTCTTAAATATTAAAGTCTCTCTCTCTCTCTTAGATATTAAAGTCTCTCTCTTTGATATTAAAGTCTCTCTCTCTCTCTCTTAAATATTAAAGTCTCTCTCTCTCTCTTAGATATTAAACTCTCTCTCTCTCTCTTAGATATTAAACTCTCTCTCTCTCTCTCTCTCTCTCTCTCTTAGATATTAAACTCTCTCTCTTACATATTAAACTCTCTCTCTCTTAGATATTAAACTCTCATGAATATAATTTTGAGAGCTAGCTTCAACAGTAAACTCTGTCACCATTTGACCATCGATCCAAAAGAGACCAAAAGACCGGCGACCAAACGTCCAAGCACCCTGTCGATAGGTTGCATCTGAAAGTCTGGGTGGAGGCGGGGCAAATAGAGCCAACCTGGGAGAATAAAGGTATCAAAATTTAAAAGAAAATTATAATTAAATTCAGTGTAAAGTTAGAATAAACTGATTTTTGAGTGTTTCAAGTTCTTTCAAATTTGTTTGTTATGTTACGAGCGCGTTGCCGTGCAAAAAGTCATTCAATGTGCATCTTTTTAGGTTCTCAAGAGCATAAAGCCATGAGAGTATCCGAAGCCCACCAGCTCAAAGATGGCAGCCACAACACAGCCTGTGACCCTCAATTTGGAAAATCTGTCAAAGACATGCCAAAGTAAGACCCTAACCCTATTCAAAATGAACTCTCAAGATTTTTATTTTAACATTTCTGATTGTTTGGGGGTAAAAAAAAAGGCATTTGAATGAAAAGCACTTCCAGTTTCATTCGTTTCAAGGTTTAACATTAGTTCAGATAATCCAAAGTGATTAATCAGGGCACATTATATAACATCACATCTCTTCCAATGTTATGCCATAGCAATGTTAGTGCACTAAGAATGGCTCAGTGCTTAGAGCAGCAGGGTTTAATTAAAAAAAAAAAGTTCATTCACATAGCCTTAATCGCCTATCCAGTTACGCCACATTCCCTAAAACAATATGGCACTTTCCAACATTGCCTGTATAACTTTCCCTTTTTTTTTTTTTTTATTATAGATCTGTACTACTCCTCCTAAAGAATCCCACCTTCTTATTTTTATGCTTGGCTGGTGCTACCGAGGCTACCCTGATTGCTGGCATGTCAACTTTTGGTCCCAAATTCTTGGAGTCTCAATTCAGTTTTAGTGCATCTGAAGCTGCTACCTGGTTTGGTGAGTGACAATGTAATTTCTCACCGGGTGGAGTTGGGTAAACTGGTCTTCAAGGGCCGCTGTGGGTGCAGGTTTTTTGTTACAACTGATCCAACAATAACAGTTTAACCAATGAGGTTTTGGCTGGAACTAGAAGCACCTGACTGCAATCCGATGAGTGGGTTGTTGGAGGTTTGGTCGCCAGTCTTTTGGTCGCCGGTCAAATGGTGACAGAGAGTTGACTGTTGAAACCAGCTCTAAAAATTATATTCATGAGAGAGAGTTTAATATCTAAGAGAGAGACTTTAATATCTAAGAGAGAGACTTTAATATCTAAGAGAGAGAGTTTAATATCTAAGAGAGAGAGTTTAATATCTAAGAAAGAGAGTTTAATATCTAAGTACTGTTGAAAACAGTAGATATTTAGATATTAAGCTCATTAATATAATTTTGGGAGCTTGTTTCAACAATACTTACATAAGGAACAGTACTTGGATATTAAACAGTACTTGGATATTGAACAGTACTTAGATATTGAACAGTACTTAGATATTAAACTCTCTCTCTTAGATATCAAACTCTCTCACTTAAATATTAAACTCTCTCTCTCTTAGATATTAAACTCTCTCTCTCTTTTAGGTATTAAACTTTTTCTCTTAGATATTAAACTATCTCTCTTAGATATTAAACTATCTCTCTTAGATATTAAACTCTCTCTCTCTTAGATATTATACTCTCTCTCTCTCTTAGATATTAAACTCTCTCTCTTAGATATTAAACTCTCTCTCTTAGATATTAAACTCTCTCTTAGATATTAAACTCTCTCTTAGATATTAAACTCTTTCTCTCCTAGATATTAAACTCTCTCATGAATATAAGTTTGAGAGCTGGTTTCAACAGTAAACTCTGTCACCATATGACCGGCGACCAAACGTCCAATCACGCACTCATTGCACTTCTAAGACACCAGATTGGCGGAAAGGTTTCCTCTTATCGGTTGGAACAAAAACCTGCAGCCAATGTGGCTCTTTCTAGAATAGTTAGTCCACCCCCGCTAACAATTCTCCTGAAAAAGGGAATCTATCGCTGCAAAAGGCAACTGATCCGGCTTCTCTGTCATTGGCTTAGCTCTGCAGTCTGTTTTTTGGGGGGCTACCGTATTTACTCGCATATAAGCCGTATTTTTCTGACAAAAAATGATGACTGAATCGAGGGTACGGCTTATATGCGCACAAAAAGACAATGGCAATGTTGATAATATTCTCATTCATTCTGTGGATGGGACTCTGTTCTTATTTTTTTTCTCCCTTATTAATATTTCCAGGCTTCATGGTGGTCCCTGCCGGAGGTGGAGGCACTTTCCTGGGGGGCTACATCGTAAAGAAACTGAACCTGCGCTGCCGAAACATCATTCGTTTCTGCATGATTTCTGCCATAATCAGTCTGACCGCCATCTTCATCTTTCTCTTCCACTGCCCCAATGCACCCATGGCCGGTATCACCGTTCCTTATCAGTCTGCTCTCAAGAACCCTAAAGAGCTTTACGACCAACCTAATAATCTGGCTCCAGGAAACAGGTGAGTAATTTTGTAAATAGAGGTATAGCTATTTCGCTTTCACACAAACAAAACAAACTTTAAATGAGCGTTAATCCATTACTGGAGTGATTCTGATTGTTTCAGCAGCTCTTCTGTAGCAGAGGACTTAACAGTGGTCTGCAACGCGGATTGTGGCTGTGTCCGCGAGCTCTACAATCCAGTTTGTGGCTCTGACAACATCATGTATTACTCTCCCTGCCATGCTGGTTGCACTTCCATTAACCATACTGAAGTCTCCACAGGCAAGAAGGTACAGCACCACATTCACGTTTCGCCAGTATTACGATGGATAGAATGCAAAAAAAATAAATAAATGGGGAGCTCGGACGTTCAGTTGCCGATCTTTTGGTCGCCGGTCTTTGGGTTGGCGGTCTTTTGGTTGCCGGTCTTTTGGTTGCCGGTCTTTTGGTCCCTTTTGGTCGCCGGTCAAATGGTGACAGAGTTTACTGTTGAAGCCAGCTCTCAAAATAATATTACTGAAAGAGAGTTTAATACCTAAGTACTGTTTAATATCTAAGTAGTGTTTAATATCTAAGTAGTGTGTAATATCTAAGTAGTGTGAAATATCTAAATAGTGTGAAATATCTAAAGTGTGAAATATCTAAAGTGTGAAATATCTAAAGTGTGAAATATCTAAAGTGTGAAATATCTAAGTAGTGTTTAATATCTAAGTAGTGTTTAATATCTAAGTAGTGTGTAATATCTAAGTAGTGTTTAATATCTAAGTAGTGTTTAATATCTAAGTAGTGTTTAATATCTAAGTAGTGTTTAATATCTAATTAGTGTTTAATATCTAATTAGTGTTTAATATCTAATTAGTGTTTATTATCCAAGTAGTGTTTAATATCTAAGTACATTTGACCGGCGACCAAACGTCCGGGCGACCAAACGTCCCGGGCGACCAAACGTCCCGGGCGACCAAACGTCCCGGGCGACCAAACGTCCCGGGCGACCAAACGTCCCGGGCGACCAAACGTCCCGGGCGACCAAACGTCCCGGGCGACCAAACGTCCCGGGCGACCAAACGTCCCGGGCGACCAAACGTCCCGGGCGACCAAACGTCCCGGGCGACCAAACGTCCCGGGCGACCAAACGTCCCGGGCGACCAAACGTCCCGGGCGACCAAACGTCCCGGGCGACCAAACGTCCCGGGCGACCAAACGTCCCGGGCGACCAAATGTCATGACATTTTGTTGCATTTGCATAGGTGTACTCTGGATGTAGCTGTGTGGATGTAAAGAACGCTTCCCTGGACTCAAATGGATTTGCTACGGCAGGAAAATGTAGTAGCAACTGCCACCACATGTCCACCTTCCTCTCCTTCCTCTTCTTCGCCATCTTCTTCACTTTCCTCTGTAGCATCCCGGCGCTTACTGCCACACTCAGGTGAGGTTGTAGAATGTAGCGGTCTGGTTTGAGGCATCAAGTTTTACTCTTGACAAGAACTCTCCATTTTTTTCTGGCTTTTCTGCACGGTAATATTGATGAAAACTAACTACTATTTTAGGTGCGTACCAGACAGCCAGAGATCCTTTGGACTTGGTATCCAGTGGATTGTGGTCCGCACATTTGGTAAGTTTCATGGGTAACGTCTCATGCTAAAGCAAGGGTGTCAAACATGTGGCCCGCTAGACTCAATTTGTCCATTGCTGTTCCCTCGCAGGTGGTATACCCGGGCCCATTGCATTTGGATCCATGATTGACATCTCCTGTTTGCTGTGGCAGGATCAGTGTGGAGAACAGGGCTCTTGCTACCTCTATCAAAACTCTGCCATGAGCCAATACACACTCCTTGTGGGAGTCATATACAAGGTAGACACACAGTAGGCAAGGGTCTCTCAATTTCTTGTGAACATATACCCGTCATTTCAACGTGAAAAACTGCACACACTTTTTTCGTTCAATCCGGAGCGTGGGTGGGCAAACTTTTGGGCCCGGAGGCCACATTGACTTTAAAAATTTGACAGATGGGTCGGGTCAACACAAGATACGATACATATAAAAAAGTGCATCCGTTAACAGGACATATGAAACAGAAACAGAAAAAAATGACTCAAGTATTAACATACTCACCACTCATCATTTAAGTCAAAAGTATAAAGTACAAAGTCAAGTGAAAAGGAATGCATTAGGACTTAATTTTCAAATTTTTTTAGTTGCGCCTTATAGTGCGGAAATACGGTGAATTTGGAATTGGACATTTGAACAAGAGCACCAAGAACATCTAATGTATCTATTTAGTTACAAATGTGTAGTGTACATATTAGTAGTATATTTTCCTAAGTGACATACAAAATAGAAACATGTCGCAAAACTGTTTCGTTTTTAATAAGGATTTATGTTTATTCACCGACTCTATTTTCTCACTTATACAATTTTACCTTCATTTGTACTACCTATTAAAATATGGAGGGGAAAATTGTCATGACCGGACGTTTCGTCGCCGAACATTTGGTCGCCGGGACGTTTGGTCGCCGGGACGTTTGGTCGCCGGGACGTTTGGTCGCCGGGACGTTTGGTCGCCGGGACGTTTGGTCGCCCGGACGTTTGGTCGCCCGGACGTTTGGTCGCCCGGACGTTTGGTCGCCCGGACGTTTGGTCGCCCGGACGTTTGGTCGCCCGGACGTTTGGTCGCCGGTCATATGGTCGCTGGTCTTATGTATTTAGATATTAAACAGTACTTAGATATTAAACAGTACATAGATATTAAACAGTACTTGGATATTAAACAGTACTTGGATATTAAACAGTACTTGGATATTAAACAGTACTTGGATATTAAACAGTACTTGGATATTAAACAGTACTTGGATATTAAACAGTACTTGGATATTAAACAGTACTTGGATATTAAACAGTACTTGGATATTAAACAGTACTTGGATATTAAACAGTACTTGGATATTAAACAGTACTTAGATATTAAACAGTACTTAGATATTAAACTCTCTCTCGCCCCTAGATATTAAACTCTCTCTCCTAGATATTAAACTCTCTCTTAGATATTAACGTCTCAGATATTAAACTCTCAGATATTTAACTCGCTCAGGTATTATTTTATGAGGGAAATTATAAAATTCAAAATTTTAAGACCATTTTAAGGGTACGGCTTATACACGAACGCGGCTAATATGCGAGAAAACACAGTACCTCTGACTGGTCTTTTTTGTTCCTCCCAGATTTTGGGGACAATCTTCTTCATGCTGGCCAGCATCTTGTACCAACCTCCTCCGGAATCGCCCCAAAGCAGCCGAGGAAGTAGTGACCACGTCACCTGTGGTGACAAGAGTGACTTTCCATCCCACCTAGCTACAGACGGGGTCATCGTCAACCCGCATGCCAGGTTTTGACAAACGAAAAACATTCATTCGCTGAGTCTCGGTGCTTTTCTCGGATACCTTCGGCCTTCTCTCTTGCTTACTTGGAGATGTTTTCTTTTTTTCCCCACTAAGTTTGACCTAAACATCACTTTGAAAAGGACGTTCGGGTAAATGGGAAATGAATGGAATGCAATCATTTAGACGTGGAATGAATGTCGAGCAGAAGGAAAGTGGAGTTTGTCCCGAAACTTATTGCCTTTGCTGTTACCAAATGTTAACACGCATATCCGTCAAAAAGTTTTGTTTCAGTTCATGTGTGTGTGTGAGTTCTACAAAGTGATTGGACAGCCAATTGTAAACATTCCAGTGGGAATGTTGACCAAGAATTTGTAGTCACATCCAGAGCCATTGTAGCAATCTATATAACAATCAAATTAATTAATTTTTACTTCATGGCAAAGATTGTAAATCTGATTTCCAAAAATTTTCGACAATTTAAGAAACCTAAAAATTCCAAACAGTTTGTTCAAATAAAAGAGAAGTAGCTAAAGTTGGAACTAGATTAAATTTGAAAATATGACCAAAACAATCTGGATATTTCGATAGTTTGCATGTTTTTAATTGAAAAAAATTAACTTGTTAAAAAATTTGAAGAAGTCTGTTCCAATCAAGGAGAAGTAGTTAAAGTTGAAACCCAAGTTAAAAGGGAAAGATTAGAGCTAGAGTCAATTTGAAAAAAATGACCAAAAAATATGGATATTTCGATAGTTAGCATGTTTTTAATTGAAAGAATTGAACTTGCTAAAAATTCAAAAAAGTCCGTTCCAACCAAGGAGAAGCAGTTAAAGTTGAAAATCTAATGAAAAGGCACAGACTGGAACTAGAATCAATTTGAAAAAAAAATAACAAAAAAAATCTGGATATTTTGATAATTTGCATGTTTTTAATTGAAAGAATTGAACTTGCTAAAAATTCAAAAAAGTCTGTTCCAATCAAGGAGAAGTAGTTAAAGTTGAAACCCAAGTGAAGACAAAGATTGGAACTAGAGTAAATTTGAAAAAAATGACCCAAAAAACATCTGAATATTTCGATAGTTTGCATGTTTTTGATTGAAATAATTTAACTTGCAAAAAAATTGAAAAAGTCTGTTCCAATCAAGGAGAAGTAGTTAAAGTTGAAACTCAAGTGAAGGCAAAGATTGGAACTAGAGTAAATTTGAAAAAAAAAACACCAAAAAAATCTGGATTTTTCAATAGTTTGCACGTTTTTAATCGAAAGAATTGAACTTGCTAAAAATTCAAAAAAAAGTGTCTTCCAATCAAGAGGTAGTTAAAGTTGAAACCCAAGGTAAAGGGCAAAGATTGGAACTATAGTAAATTTGAAAGAAAATATACCAAAAAATCTGGATATTTTGATAGTTTGCATGTTTTTAATTGAAAGAATTGAACTTGCTAAAAATTCAAAAAAAGTCTGTTCCAATCAAGAAGTAGTAGTTTAAGTTGAAACCTAAGTGAAAAGGGAAAGATTGGCACTAGAGTAAATTTGAAAAAAAAATGACCAAAAAAAAAACTGGATTTTTCAATAGTTTGCACGTTTTTAATCGAAAGAATTGAACTTGCTAAAAATTCATTAAAAAAGTGTCTTCCAATCAAGAGGTAGTTAAAGTTGAAACCCAAGGTAAAGGGCAAAGATTGGAACTATAGTAAATTTGAAAGAAAATATACCAATAAATCTGGATATTTTGATAGTTTGCAAGTTTTTGATTGAAATAATTTAACTTGCAAAAAATTCAAAAAAAGTCTGTTCCAATCAAGGAGAAATAGTTAAAGTTGAAACCCAAGTGAAGACAAAGATTGGAACTAAAGTCAATTTGGAAAAAAATGACCAAAAAAATCTGGATATTTAGACAGTTTGAAGGTTTTTAATTGAAACAATTGAACTTACTTGTGTCTACTATACATACCTCAGTGCCAGAAGACAGTACTACTTGATGAACAACTACTCCCTCCAAATACAGCCATGACCCTCTTCTAGAAGTCACATCAATTCCATTCAGACAGTAGGTCAAATTATCAAAGCACTTTTAAACGTTGGCACTTCAAAAACGTGTAAAAACGTAAAAGCACATTTGCATTTTTTGATAAATTTAAGCACGAGACAATTTTGTTTCATTGTAGCCCATTGGGTTATTTTTTTTACGCTTATTTAAGTCATTATTTAATTTTTTTGGCCATAATTTTGAATGAGATTGAGGCGGTAATACTTGATTTTTCATTGAAAAACTACTAATTATTTAAAAAAAAACATTTGAGCAAATTTTTAAATGAACTGCGATAGAAAATGTGACTACAAATGTGCCATAACGAATTAAATTTTTTTCATAATTGTTGTCGGAAAAACTGGAGCAAATGCGGTAAAAATACGACGTCATTTGAACGCACTTTTTTGTGTAAAGTTCCTTTTTTTAATGTGAAAAGGAATGCTGCTCCATATTGTCGTTTATCTGTTTTTGGAACAAAAATGTTGTCCCTTGTCGTTCATTGTCGTACTTACGGTTCGCTGTGCGTTCTTTTGGTCGTTGCTTTTGGGTCCATTTTTTTGTTTTGTTTTTTTAATGGAAGCTAAAGCTGAATTGGAATATATTTTTATGCAATGACTTAAGGATATGGTGTTTCTAAAATAAAAGTTCACATTAAATGTGCTTTGGGTGCCTGTGAACTTTAAGAATTTAGATCAGGGGTGAGCAAACATTTTGGCCCGGGGGCCACATTGACTTTAAAAAATTTGACAGATGGGTCAGCACAAGATATGATACATATAAAAAAGTGCCTCCGTTAACAGTACATATGAAACATAAACTGAAAAGAAGGACTTAAGTATTAACATACTCATCACTCATCATTAAAGTCAAAAGTATAAAGTACAAAGTAAAGTAAAAAGTATAAAGTACAAAGTAAAGTAAAAAGTATAAAGTACAAAGTATTAAGTACAAAGTAAAGTAAAAAGTATTAGGTACAAAGTAAAAAATATTAGGTACAAAGTAAAAAGTATTAAGTACAAAGTAAAGTAAAAAGTATAAAGTACAAAGTAAAGTAAAAAGTATAAAGTACAAAGTAAAGTAAAAAGTATGAAGTAAAGTAAAAAGTATAAAGTAAAGTACAAAGTATAAAGTAAAGTAAAAAGTATAAAGTAAAGTAAAAAAGTATAAAGTAAAGTAAAAAGTATAAAGTAAAGTAAATAGTATAAAGTAAAATAAAAAGTATAAAGTACAAAGTAAAGTAAAAAGGAATATATTAAGAAATATTAAAATGTCATTTTAAAACACAAAAACAAATAAGAGTGGACAGAGCTACTGCCACTGGCTATCACGTGACGGCGCCATCTTGGGGGAAAAAACATTTGGACAATGTCAGCGGGCCGGATTAAAACGCCTAGCGGGCCACATGTAGACCGCGAGCCGTAGTTTGCCCAATTCTGATTTAGAGGGTTCAATCAGCTACCCTAGCATGCATATGTTTACGCTGTGGGAGAAAAAACGGAGTACCCGGAGGCAACCCACACAACATAGCAATTCCACTTAACGAAAACTAACCTGAAATCGAACTCTCGACCTCAAAACTGCAAATCCGAACATAGAAACCTAAATTCCGATGTAACTGTCCTATTGTTGTGAGCCAAAGAAAACAAGCACTTTAGGTGATGTACAAAAGTTTTATTATTGAAGAGGAAGACGTAATTAATTACATGAAGAGCTTAAAAGTCAGCCCTTTCTCTACGAATAAACATGCCAGTGTTTCTTTTGTCTATTATTTTTTTTTCTATTTGGATTTTTGGATCCGTTAAGCCATTAGAGTCATTTTATTGGCGTTATTGTCATGTCGCAGTGGGGCTGCTTTGCTGTTAAGGAGCTTGGAGAACATGCTTAGTTCTCTTCCTTACATCCTTACATCCCATGCTCTTAGTACTACTATGAATATACACACATTTTGACTCGCAATTGCTGACTTTGGGTTCTCATGAAGTACATTTTTTTTCAGTTAAAGTATCCTGTAGAAAATATCTCCATTCCTTAATTGGCTTTGATTGCATTTTGTCTTTTAGAAGTTCCATTTACGTGGAAGGCAAATTCTAGTATGCTAACCACTTGTGAAAAATGAATACTCAAGCCATCAGGAAGAAATGACACCCTGAGAAAGTATTACAAAGAGTGTTTAACATGCAACAGTTTTTATCCGATAACCTCTAACCAAAAAAAAAACCTTAGTAAGAACTACGCAAATCAAATATTTACATATCATGCAAGGTCAATTTAAAGTGTCCTATCAGCCTACCTTGCAAGTTTTTTTTGGAATGTGGGAGGCAACCAGAGTACTCAGAGAAATCCCACGCAGACCCGGGGAAAACATGCAAACTCCACATAGGTGAACCAACCTGGATTCGAACCCAGGACCCCAGAGCTGCAAGCTGGTTTCAACAGTACTTCGATATTAAATAGTACTTAGATATTATCCTGTCTCTGTCATGAATCAACAGTAGATATTTAGATATTAAACTCTTGTTGAGAGCAGTTTTTAACAGTACTTATTCTCTGTCACCATTTGACTGGCGACCAAAAGACAGGGGACCAAACGTCCGGGCGACCAAACGTCCGGGCGCCCAAAACGTCCGGGCGACCAAACGTCCGGCCGACCAAACGTCCGGGCGACCAAACGTCCGGGCGACCCAAACGTCCGGGCGACCAAAACGTCCGGGCGACCAAAACGTCCGGGCGACCAAAACGTCCTGGCGACCAAAACGTCCGGGCGACCAAAACGTCCTGGCGACCAAAACGTCCTGGCGACCAAAACGTCCGGGCGACCAAAACGTCCGGGCGACCAAAACGTCCGGGCGACCAAAACGTCCGGGCGACCAAAACGTCCGGGCGACCAAAACGTCCGGGCGACCAAAACGTCCGGGCGACCAAAACGTCCGGGCGACCAAAACGTCCGGGCGACCAAAACGTCCGGGCGACCCAAACGTCCGGGCGACCAAAACGTCCGGGCGACCAAAACGTCCGGGCGACCAAAACGTCCGGGCGACCCAAACGTCCGGGCGACCAAAACGTCCTGGCGACCAAACGTCCTGGCGACCAAACGTCCGGGCGACCAAACGTCCGGGCGACCAAACGTCCGGGCGACCAAACGTCCGGGCGACCAAAACGTCCGGGCGACCAAAACGTCCGGGCGACCAAAACGTCCGGGCGACCAAAACGTCCGGGCGACCAAAACGTCCGGGCGACCAAAACGTCCGGGCGACCAAAACGTCCGGGCGACCAAACGTCCGGGGGACCAAACGTCCGGGCGACCAAAACGTCCGGGCGACCAAAAGTCCGGGTGACCAAAAAACGTCCGGGCGACCAAAACGTCCGGGCGACCAAAACGTCCGGGCGACCAAAACGTCCGGGCGACCAAAAGTCCGGGTGACCAAAAAACGTCCGGGCGACCAAAACGTCCGGGCGACCAAAACGTCCGGGCGGCCAAAACGTCCGGGCGGCCAATCGTTTAGGCGCCCAAACGTCCGGGCGCCCAAAACGTCCGGGCGACCAAAACGTCCGGGCGACCAAAACGTCCGGGCGACCAAAACGTCCGGGCGACCAAAAAATCCGGGCGACCAAACGTCCGGGTGACCAAACGTCTGAGTACCTCCACTACACCACCGAACTGCCATGGAGAGATATACTGTAATAAATACTGATAATGGCACTTAAATCCCCCCAAACAAATTCAACCAAAGTTTGGATTCCGTCAAAACAAACATTGGTAAGTAACACCGCCATATTTTCATTTTGATTTGTGACCTTTAACCCCCAATTTTGAAATATTTCTAATGTAAACTGCTGATTGGATGGTTTTTTTTCAATCCAGAATTATAGATACAGCATTAATTGGTGCATCACCACCCATCCATCCAACAGATTTTTTAGAGAAAATCAGCGGCTTCTAGGGCTCACCTGGCTCACCTGTCTCCCTGTGGGCGGAGCTACTTAACCCCACCCCAAGAAGCCTCGCCAGTGAACGAAAGAGGCGACGGAGCGTAAAGGTCAGAATCCGTATCCGATTCCCCCTCCGCTAAAAAAGGCCTCACCTTAGCCAAACGAGGAGGCGGAGCTTCCGTCCCCGCCGCCGAACCTTGAAAGAAAGAGCTCCCGAAAAAGTCCTCCTTAGCCTGAGAGATACTAAAACCACTAAAGGATCGCTCCAACTCCTCATGGTCCACAGAGGGAATAGATAGCGATGTATCACTTCCGGCGTTGACGGCGTTGGCGGCCCCTAGTGGACGCCGCCGGTGCCTACGTTGGCGCCTTTTACTCGCTGAGCCACCACTCTCTTGGCTTGAACGCTCATTAGCCGGAGGTGGCGGAAGCCGGAAGAGCTGTGGGGAGGAGTTTCCGGCTAAGGGGGAGGGGCTATTGGCTACACTGCTGTTCCAGGCTGGTTGGCTAACGGGGTGCTGTAGTTGATGCTGCCATGAGGTAGAAGGTCGACTGTTTCCGTCGGATGGGGATCCCGCGGATAGAGGGTCAACCCGTGAGATTTCCGTGGTTGGACACGCCTTCGTTTGTTGCTCCGCCTCCTCTTCTCGGAGTGTCTGCTTCTTATTGGCTTCTTCGGGGCTGTGGTAAGGTGGGAGTGGATATGGTTCTTTAGAGTTGAAGAAAGCTTCTGTTTCAGAACGGGAGATGCCCGAACGCTGGATGTAAACGTGGACTAGGAAATCCAGTTTTCGGTCCATGCAGAAAACCTGGGGAGGATAAAGAAGGTACGCGGAGACAGAGGTATTGCAAAAGAAGACGTTTTTGTCAATTTGATAAAAGGTAGGATGTATTTACCTGTTTTTCTACTTTGACTAGACGTCCCATCATGCTGGTGTCATCGGGGTCTGGGTCGCCTTTTGAGCTTTTTGAACCAATTATTTGGTCAACTCTAAGTGTTGGGAGATGGGAGGTTAGAGGTTAGAGATATTGAATGGGTCGGGGAGAAAGTGTGAGGTAAGTTGTGGATTTTCTGGTCTAGAAAAATGCTTGAAAATGTGTAAAAAACAATGAATGTTCAAATTTAGGGAGTTTCAATAGAACTTGGGAGTAGGAAGTGTTTTTTTTTCGGACTATAAGTCGCACCTGAGTATAAGTCGCACTAGGCAACGAATGCATAATTTTTAACGGAAAAAGAAATCGAACAGAAGGCAAAAACAAAACAAACTAAAATCGTAGATTGCATAAAACTAAGCGTTGGGAGATGTCAGATTAGAGGTTAGAGATAGTATATCATTCGGTAAAAAACTGAGGTAAATTGTGGATTTTCTGGTCTAGAAAAATACTTGAAAATGTGTATAAAAAAAATGAATCTTCAAATTTCGGGGGTTTCTATCAAACTTGGAAATAGGAAGTATAAGGACTATAAGTCGCACTGGAGTATAAGTCGCACTAGGCAACGAATGCAAAAATTTTAACTGAAATAGGAGTTGAACGCAAGACAAAAACAAAACAAACTAAAATCGTAGATTGCATAAAACTCTAAGCGTTGAAAATGTGTAAAAAAATGAATCTTCAAATTTAGGGAGTTTCAATAGAACTTGGGAGTAGGAAGTGTTTTTTCGGACTATAAGTCGCACCTGAGTATAAGTCGCACCTGAGTATAAGTCGCACCTGAGTATAAGTCGCACCTGAGTATAAATCGCACTAGGCAACGAATGCAAAATTTTTAACTGAAATAGAAGTCGAACAGAAGGCAAAAACAAAACAAACAAAAATCGTAGATTGCATAAAACTCTAAGCGTTGAAAATGTGTAAAAAAATATGAATCTTCAAATTTAGGGAGTTTCAATCAAACTTGGGAATAGGAAGTATTTTTTTCGGACTATAAGTCGCACCTGAGTATAAGTCGCAACGAATGCAATTTTTTTTTAAACTAAAATAGAAGTCGAACAAGACAAAAAAAATAATAAAAATAAATCGTAAATTGCATAAAAAAGTCCATAGAAAATACAGTACTTTTCCTTAGACAGCAGAAATGTCTATTCACTTGCCTTTTTAATAAAAATATAATATAAAAAGTTTAAGTCTAAAGAGGTAAGTTGTGGATTTTTTGGTCTAGAAAAATGCTTGAAAATGTGTAAAAAAAAAATGAATCTCCAAATTTAGCGAGTTTCTATAGAACTTGGGAATAGGAAGTGTTTTTTTCAGACTATAAGTCGCACCTGATAAGTCGCACTAGATAAGTCGCACTAGGTAACGAATGCAAAATTTTTAACTGAAATATAAGTCGAACATAAGACAAAAACAAAACTAACTAAATTGTAGATTGCACAAAAAAGTACAACTCATGGAAAATACAGTACTTTCCCTTGGACATAGAAATATAAGAATATTAAGTAAGTCTGTTTGTTAACAGAAAATTCCACACAGTTTACCATTGAAAAAGACAAGCAAAAATATTGATTTAGATAATTAAGATATGAAATGTAGGAATTGATTTGGATGTCATGCTGACAATGGATTAAATATGAAAACATCTTGAAACTACAGTGGAAACTCTTAATTTTTTATATTATAGAGGTACAATGTATTATTAAGTCATGTTTAAAAAAATATTAAAAAAATTCGATTTTTGCAACCGATTCAATTGCAAAAATAAGTTTTATTGAAACATTGATCACAAAATGATTCAAAAAACTGTTTTTTTGTAAAAAAAATCTTAGCTATATGATAATACTATAATGTACAATAATAAGACCTATTACCTTCTCCACTGCTGATAGAATAATAGTAGTAATTTTTAAAATGTACCAATAGTAGTCTAAAGCTGAAAGTTGAAGCCACAATATTCGAGGGATTACTGTATTTACTTTTTTGTTTGTTCCAAAGACGAATCAAATTGGACTGGAAGTACCTTTGAGGTTCCACTGTTTCTCAAAATATGAAATGTGTGGATTCCAAGATGTGCACACCAGTGAATACATGCACAAAATACCCAGTAGAAAAACAGAATTTGATTGGATAGTGTAGAATGAGGCTCAAAATGCAACACTTTGCATGCAACATGTTCTCACAAAAACTTTTCCAAAATTCCACACCGATTGATTTAAATGCATAACTAATGACGATACCTACCAGCAATATTATATTTACAAAAAAGTTTTTAAAAAATAACTGACAACCCCCAAAAAAATTTAGTCAACCCCCATTTCAATGTTCAACATTTCCAAAAAAAACTAAAAATTTAACTCACGACCATTTTTTTTTAAATCGGTCAACCCCATTTTAATGTACAACATCTACAAAAAAACCTAATTTTTACTCATAACCAAAAAATTAATAAAAATTCAGTCACTCCCACATTTCAATGTACAACATTTACAAAAAAACCTAAAATTTAACTCACAACCAAAAAAATAATAATTCAGACAACCCCATTTCAATGTACAACATTTACAAAAAATACCTAAAATTGAACTCACGACCAAAAAAAAATCTAAAAAATCAGTCAACCCCATTCCAATGTACAACATTTTCAAAAAACCTAAAATTTAACTCACGGCCCAAAACAAAAATACAAAAAAAATTCAGTCAACCCCCATTTAAATGTACGAAATTTCAAAAAAACCCTAAAATTAAACTCAAGACCAAAAAAAAAAAAAAAAATGATAAAAAATTCAGTCAACCCCATTCCAATGTACAACATTCACAAGAAAGCCTAAAATTTAACTCACGACCAAAAAAATAAAACAAAAAATTCAGTAACCCCCACTTTTAAATGGACGGCATCTACAAAAAATTAAAATTTAACTCACGACCAAAAAAAAAACAACCAAAAATTCTGTCAACCCCATTCCAATGTACAACATTCATAAAAAACACCTAGAATTTAGCTCACAACCAAAAATAAACCAAAAAAAATTCAGTCACCCCCAAAAAAACAATACATTTTTTTTCATCCATATTTCTCCAATATGGTTCTGAGTAAATGTGAGAACATGTCCTTGAATATTTCGTGATTTCATGCGTAGTTATTATTTCAACGTGAAGGTTTGGAGGTGATTGTTCTGTCTATCTGTCCAGTTCAACACCAAGCAAAGCAACCCCACCTGAGTCAGACCACAGTCACATGACTCAAAATTACCTCCATTTTGGTACTATATATAAAATACATATAAAAAATCATCTATATTTCATATTCCTATGTGTCTGCACGTATGAAATGAAATATAAATGAAACAATTCAAGTGGTTTGAACTCAAGTGGGGGTCCTTCCGTTAAAACGGCTAAGCTAAAGTTAGCATTTACGGCTACTTGGGACATCGGGCAAATCTATGGACCTAACCTAGGACCTTCAGTAGACTTCTTATGACGAGGTGTTGATGGGGGAGGGGCCCCAACAATCATATCTATCCTGGCAAGAGAGACCATATGAGCCAAAATGTAAATCAAACAATGTGTAAAAACCCTACGTTAATTGCGGCCGACACACAAAAAACACCAAAAAAATCATCAAGTACGTGTTTTTAAGTTGAAATAAAATATTGCAAAAATTAAAAAAAACATTATATTAAATAAAACCATTTCCAGCACTTTAAATTCAACAATTTGGTAGACTAAAACAATCGTATTAATGGTAAAATGGCAAATTTGGTACACACAAACACATTCAAATTAGTGAATTGTACATTTGACAATGTCACTAGTGAAGATACAACACGTCGGTTTAATGAATGGCTTGCGTGCACGTGTGTATCGAGGAATATGGCCTGTATTAAATTAATATCAATAATGCGATCGTCTATTTAGATAAGATATACATTGACTTAATTAAGAGTCTAGATTTCATCCGCGAGATCGCAAAAGCCAAGTGATGCTCGTGTACATTTTAAACCAGACATGGGCAAACTACGGCCCGCGGGCCACATCCGGCCCGCCAGGCTTTTTAATCCGGTCCGCTGTCGTTGTCCAAATATATATTTTTCCTTCCCCGAGATGGCGCCATCACGCGGAAACCAGTGGCAGTAGCTATGTCCACTCTTATTTGTTTTTTTGTGTTTTACAGCTTCTGTTTTTTTTAAATGACATTGTAATATTTCTTAATATATTCCTTTTTACTTGACTTTGTACTTTATACTTTTTACTTTACTTCGTACTTTGTTCTTTATACTTTTTACTTTACTTCGTACTTTGTTCTTTATACTTTTTACTTTACTTTGTACTTGATACTTTTTACTTTACTTTGTACTTGATACTTTTTACTTTACTTTGTACTTGATACTTTGTACTTGATACTTTTTACTTTACTTTGTACTTGATACTTTTTACTTTACACTTGATACTTTTTACTTTACTTTGTACTTTTTACTTTACTTTGTACTTTTTACTTTACTTTGTACTTTTTACTTATAATTTACTTTGGACTTTATACTTTTTACTTTGCTTTGTACTTTTTACTTATAATTTACTTTGGACTTTATACTTTTTACTTTACTTTGTACTTGATACTTTTTACTTTATTTTGTACTTTATACTTTGCTTTGTACTTTATACTTTACTTTGTACATCATACTTTTTATTTTACTTTGTACTTTATACTTTTTACTTTACTTTGTACTTTATACTTTTGACTTTACTTTGTACTTTATACTTTGACTTTACTTTGTACTTTATACTTTTGACTTTACTTTGTACTTTACACTTTTGACTTTACTTTGTACTTTATACTTTTGACTTTACTTTGTACTTTATACTTTTGACTTTACTTTGTACTTTATACTTTTGACTTTTGTACTTTATACTTTTGACTTTACTTTGTACTTTATACTTTTCACTTTAATGATGAGTGATGAGTTTGGTAATACTTTAGCCCTTTTTTGTTTATGTTTCATATGTACTGTTAACGGATGCACTTTTTTATATATATATCGTATCTTCTGCTGACCCCGCCCATCTGTCAAATTTTTAAAATCAATGTGGCCCCCCCCCCGGGCCCGAAAAGTTTGCCCACCCCTGTTCTAAACCAAGACTTTTGTAATGTATTAGGATACTTTTCCTGGAAATGAAAGGTTTGTACTTGCCTGGATTGCAAATTTTTAATGCGTGTCAGCATGTCCAAGTGACCCGCGGAGTACTGTTCGATGACATCCATGACGTCGTATGGTCGAAGGCTCTCTTTGAATCTTCTTTTGGACACCAGGAATGACATGATGCTGAGGGAAGATTTTTTTTTTTAGTTTTTATGTTCAAATCCCATCAAAAACTATTGGAAACATGATAGCAATTCCTAGATTTGTATTTTGGATCAATATTTAAAACCTTCATTTCATACAATGCAAACCAAAGCAACACGAAGGAACACGTTTATTTATTTATATATTTATGTATTAATTTGTTTATATATTTATGTAATCATTTATTTATGTATTTATATAAGAATTTATTTATATTTGTATTAATTCATTTATTTTTATATTTATGCATTTATTTTATATATATAAGTATTATTTAAGGTATATATTAATTTATTTATATATGTATTAATTACTTTTTTTATTTATATATTTAGGTATTCCTAATTTTGTAATTATATATATCTATATTAATTATTTATTTATGTATCAATTAATTTGTTTATTTATATCATTTTGTACTAATATTTGTCTCTATATATTTAGTTATTTTTATTCTTATATTTATGATTGAATTATTTGTTTATTTAGACATTTATGTATAAATTAATTTGTTAATTTAGACATTTATGTATTAATTTATTTGTTTATTTATGTATTAATTTATTCATGTATTTATTGATCTATTTAGATATTTATGTATTAATTTCTTTAGATATTTATGTATTATTTTATTTATTTATATATGTATGTATTAATTTCTATATATATTTATTTATGTCTAAAATGTCTTTTTCTGTGTCTGTATTCTCACCGTCTTTCTACTGTGACAATGACATTTCCCAAATACGTGATGAATAAAGTTATCTAATCTAATCTAACTGTGGAAAATTAATGATTGAATACTTAACATGCTGTATTTGTTTTTTCTGACCATGACAAAATGCTAAAAAATACCATTTTCCCCGCAAGAAGACTACGATTAGTAAAAAGGGGAATTGAACTCTTACCATATGGAGCGAATGGCAACCCTTAACCCGGGCGGCAATTCTTGATTGAGAAAGTCACAGTTACAACTCTTGTCGTCACCAATGTCGTCTCCTGGAAAACTAGCTTCTAGTACAGAAAAAAGGGAGGAGAACACTTTCAGAAAAGACAACTCAGCGCAGAATTAAAAGCCGATGGCGTGAAGCTTTGTTGAAATCTTTGAGGCCAAATCTGACATGGAAAGCGATTATTTTCAATTCTTTTAAGCAAAGTCGCGTAGTGATGGATTTGATGGCCTTTGTGTTGATACCTATTGACTTGAACCCACCATTGCTTCAAAATAATTTAAAAATTGTGAATTTCACACATCAAATTTGTTCCAGATGCGATTCTAGAAGTATAAATACAAGTCAAAAATGGGTTCATTTCAAGTGGGGGGGGGGGGGGGGAAATGTCAGCCGATTCCAACATGCATGTTTTTCAAATTGCTGAAGCACCATGTCTTGACGGTCGAGCAACCCAAACCATCCCAATGTCTTACTTATTAAACCTTCAATTGCTGCAGGGAGAAAGAAGGGAGAGACAACAATTCATCAACTGTTCAAATAAAAATGACAATAGCAGAATTGAAAGGAAAAAAATGAGCTGCATTTATGACAAAAATACCAAGAAAAACTACCATATATACATATATATATATACTTATATATGCATATATACATATATATGTACTTATATACATGTATATACATATACACATATATATACATATATACATAAATACATATATATATACATATATATACATATATAAATACATATATATACATATATAAATACATATATATACATATATACATATATATATACATATATATATACATATATATATACATATATATATATACATATATATATACATATATATATACATATATATATACATATATATATATATATACATATGTATATACATATATATATACATATATATATACATATATATATATACATATATATATACATATATACATATACACATATATATAAATATACACATATATACATATACACATATATACATATACACATATATACACATATACACACATATACATACACACACACACACACACATATATATACTTGTATACATATTTACATATATATATATACTTACATGTGTATATATGTCTACACACATACATGTGTATACATGTGGATACATGTCTACATACGTGTATACATGTCTACATATATATATATATATATATATATTACATTTTTTATTATATAATATATAATATTTTTGGGGGTGACAAATATGGCTTATATGCAAGTAAATACGGTAATATGTTCCCACTCGACTAAAAATGTGTTGTTTTATTTTAAAATTGGCATGTAAGCACTCTTTGCTCTAAGTAGCGGATTCGGTGGACCAATGTGACTCCTTTTATGGGAAAAGTACTTCAGATTATATACAAAATGTTTTTCCCGTACTATTTATTAAAACAACAGTTTTTTTAACCACTTTTTTTTAGATAGTGTAGATGGAAATTCATTTACCCTCCGAATTTTGCCGTGAGGAGTTTCCCCGCACTTTGAAAGAATGCTTAGGCCCTCGGTTCTTCTCCGTAAAGTTCTGCTCGGCGCCATCTTCTGGTCCGGGGGACTGATCCTTCCCTTTGGCCAATGGAGTCTTAGAAGGACTTGGGAAGACTTTGTCCTTCAGGCTCGCCTTCCGACTAGGAGGATTCAAGTCACAAAATGGTTAACCTCTGTAAAAAACAAAAACAAATCCGGCCATCTTTAAACCAAACGACACATTTTACCAAGCCAACAAAAATCTAGTTCTGTCTTCTGGCTTGTTTCAGTCAAAAAATAGGAATTAATCCACTTGTGTGCCTCTTACCTGACGGTAGAACCTTACGGCAGTGGTAGCTACGCCCACATTGGGACATAGAGTAGCAGGGGGCGGGGCCACCCGGCATCTCAAGCTAGCAGCGGAATGCTACAAGCAAACATGCATGGGGAGGGAGGCAAAGTGGCATCTCAAAAAGACTGAGCGGTGGTGTCTCTATTTGCAAAAAAACAAAACACAGGCATGCAATAAAGAAAATAAATGATAGGAACAAATGTCATTTGTGCAAAAAGGCAGCAAGCAAATTAAAAGCTTGGATAACTTAGTGTACCGAATAGGAAAATAAGAGTAAATTGACTTTATGTTCGCTTTAAGCTATTTGCAAACTTTCTCCAAAGTGGACAGAGTGCTTAAGCAGTATGTAGTAAATTCAAGATTTTGTAGATGTTGCTGTATGACGCTGACAGTTTGACTGTTTGGGTACATTGCTTGCTGACATGCTATATTTTTAAAGTGAAAAGGGCGAATGTGTGTGTACATATCCTTCTTAAAGCATGAAAATATTAGCAGTCGACGATTATGTTTTCGTCTGCTACCACTGACCGAGACGATCTGGAACATAAAAATGTGTTTCAATTTACGAAAAATTCAAACGCGACTACGCTTACAAAAAATTCAAATTGCGAAACACATTGCGTCTTAGCTCACGAAAAATTCAAGTTCTGAAACACAATGCGTTCCAACTTACGAAAATTTCAAGTTGCGAAACATTAAAAAAAATAAATTTTGAAACAAAATGTATCTCAACTTATGAAAAATTCAAATTATGAAACAGTCTCAACTCTCAAAAAAATCCAATTACAAAACACAATGCGTCTGAACTTATGAAAAATTCAAGTTAGGAAAAATTGAAGTTAGGAAAAATTGAAGTTAGGAAAAATTGAAGTTAGGAAAAATTGAAGTTAGGAAAAATTGAAGTTAGGAAAAATTGAAGTTAGGAAAAATTCAAGTTAGGAAAAATTCAAGATAGGAAAAATTCAAGTTAGGAAAAATTGAAGTTAGGAAAAATTGAAGTTAGGAAAAATTGAAGTTAGGAAAAATTCAAGTTAGGAAAAATTGAAGTTAGGAAAAATTGAAGTTAGGAAAAATTGAAGTTAGGAAAAATTGAAGTTAGGAAAAATTGAAGTTAGGAAAAATTCAAGTTAGGAAAAATTGAAGTTAGGAAAAATTGAAGTTAGGAAAAATTCAAGTTAGGAAAAATTCAAGATAGGAAAAATTCAAGTTAGGAAAAATTTAAGTTAGGAAAAATTAAAGTTAGGAAAAATTTAAGTTAGGAAAAATTCAAGTTAGGAAAAATTCAAGTTAGGAAAAATTCAAGTTAGGAAAAATTGAAGTTAGGAAAAATTGAAGTTAGGAAAAATTGAAGTTAGGAAAAATTGAAGTTAGGAAAAATTGAAGTTAGGAAAAATTCAAGTTACGAAAAATTCAAGTTACGAAACACGTCTCAAATTACGAAAAATTCAAATTACGAAACACAAAATGAATGTCAACTTCAAAAAAATAAAAATTACGAAACAAATGCATCTCAATTCATAAAAAATTCTACTCACAAAACAATGTGTCTCAACTTACGAAAAATCCATAATACAAAACACAAAATGCACCACACCAAACGAAAAATTCAAATTACAAAACACAATACATCTGAACTTACAAAAAAACTCAAGTTACTAAACAAAAACTGCATCTCAACTTACGAAGAATTCAAATAACAACACAAAATCCGTCTCAACATACGAAAACACTGCTGTAAGCAATTAATTGGTAAGTATAGGTATCACTGTATTTGATCTAAAAACAATTGAATCATAGTATAATTAGTAGAATTTAACTCCAGGATCTCCCTGTCTATTCCAAAATTGCATTAAATGGAACCATCTATTTTTTCCATTGACACAAAGTAGTTACATTTCACGAAAAATGAAATTGTGTTGAAGGCGGGATTGGAACGCAGGTGCGGGAAGTGTGACAAAGACTTGCAGAGTGCAATAAGTAGACAAGTAAGGTGTGCAATAAGTATACCTAAAGGTTCGGGGACAGCAACCACAAAGTCTGTCTTTGTGTGCGTTCTCATTACTAGAACAGCAAAGGAGACACAAACAAAAGCAGTGGATACGGAGCCAAAACAGCGCCACCTGTTACAACTATTCGTTCTTAAGGACACTTTATTGTCATTGGGATATTTTTGCAAAAAAATCAACTCACCAAATTAACCCTTCCATGCAAGAATGTTAATTTTTTTGTAAAAATATTCATGAAGGACTTAACTGGCCAATTTGTAGCTCATTGGACAATATTTGGTAGACTCCATTTGAAATTTAATTGTAGTATTAATGTTGGCTACAGATATTTTGGGATGGAAAAAAAATTAAGAAAAAATATAGAAATAATTCTCCCAAAAATTGGGATTTTATTTTAAATTTTAATAAATCAATGGAAGTTTTAGAATAATGGCAATAATTCAAAATCTAAGAGAAAAACTGCATTAATTGTAGTATTAATGTTGCCTACAGATATTTTGGGATGGAAAAAAAAATAAAAAATATATATAGAAATAATTTTAACAAAATTGGGGATTTTCTTTTATATTGTAATAAATGAATTGAAATTTTAAAACAATGGAAATAATTCAAAATCTAAGAAAAAAACTGCATTAAAATGCAGTAATTAATTGGAAAAAAATGTATAGACAGAAAAAGTCTCATGTATTTTTACTTTGGCAGTTTAGCTATACTATTAGCATCTATTTTCAAAAAAACATGTTAATTTTAAAAAATATATATATTTATAAATGGCATTAAAGTGGACAATTTGTAGATCATTGGACAATATTTGGCAGACCCCATTTGACATTTAATTGTAGTATTAATGTTGCCTGCAGATATTTTGGGATGGAAATTAAAAAAAAAAAAAAATAGAAATAATTCTCCCAAAAATTGGGATTTTATTTTAAATTTTAATAAATCAATGGAAGTTTTAGAATAATGGCAATAATTCAAAATCTAAGAAAAAAACTGCATTAAAACGCAGTAATTCAATGGAAAAAAATGTAAAAAGACTGAAAAAGACATTAAATTGTAGTATTAATGTTGCCTACAGATATTTTGGGATGGAAAAAAAAAAAAAAAAAAAAATAGAAATAATTTTAACAAAATTAGGGATTTTCTTTTAAATTGTAATAAATTAATTGAAATTTTAAAACAATGGAAATAATTCAAAATCAAAGAAAAAAACTGCATTAAAACGCAGTTATTAATTGGAAAAAAATGTATAAAGACAGAAAAAGTCTCATGTATTTTTACTCTGGCAGTTTAGCTACTATTATCATTTTTTAAATTTTATTTTATAAACATCTGATTTCTTAACCCTAATCGCTTTTAGCGACTCCCACTTAAAACAATTCGGACAAAAATCCACTGCCATCAATCAGTACTTTCACGATTAAAGATTTTTTGGCAGTCAATGCTAATGCTAATGCTAACTTTTGAATCGACCACTGTCCTTGAATTTCCTAGCCATTCATTTCTTAATTTTCAGCCAAGTGCCAATAAAGTGTTTATGCTACCAAGTCAATAAGCACATGACAATACAGTGAGTGGTAAGAAAAAATAAAAATAAAAAATAAACAAAGCTTAGAAAAGTGAATAAAAATCACTTTCCTGTGCTAAATGCTTCACTGTCAAAAATCAATGAATTGATGAAATGTCAGTGAATGCTCAACCATATGCAAATGGACGATGGTTATTTTTAAAGGAGGCATTCAAAACCAGAGTTGAAGAGAAGCCAATTGGACGAAGAGATAAATGAACCAATCACATTACAGACCTGGGAGATGTTTCCGTTTGGGACTCCTTCCTGTAAGCAGAATGAAACGTAAAAAAAATTGAAAAAGGGATCAAATAGAGACGACACTTTTTAAAAATTGACGATTAACCAATAGAACTAAATAGAGAGAAACAATAGCTGATTTCATTATCAAAGAATGGCATGAATTGAAGCATAGTGTCGGCAAGTGTCTTGATGTGTCCAAGATCAAAGATCACTTAATGAGCAACCGTGACACATTGTTTGTCCACATTTAAGTGATAAGGCGCACTCTATTATAAGGCGCATTGTCTATTTTGGAGAAAATGTAAGACTTAAGTGCGCTTTATAGTCATGAAAATACGGTAATTACTATTGACGTCCAGGTATGAAGCACTCACTCACTACTTTACAGTCACCTCTAGAGCCAGCCATTGTTGATGTTTTGGATTTTTTTTGTATAAGATCTTGCAGTGGGGGAGGAGCTATATGATGGAAGATTTTGTAAACTAAGATGGCATCTGCATATTTAGTAACAGTATTGTTTCAGTTCAGGCCTTTGTGGTTTTTTAACATCCGACAGTGGTGATTTTTCGTTTTCTGTTTTTTCCATATATAAGGCGCACTTGATTTTAAGGCGCACCGTCTATTTTGGAGAAAATTTAAGACTTTTAAGTGCGCCTTATAGTCGTGAAAATACGGTAGTCTTCCTTCGATTATTGCGACTTCACTTATGACAAATTTATTTCTCAGCGATTTTTATTGCTATTAATCATTTATTTTTTAATTTTACAAAGTTCTTAAAATTGTGAAAATCCACCCTGAATCATGTAAGCAGAAGCCACTCCCCGATATTCCGCTGGCTACTATGACACCCGGCACTGAAGAAAAAAATTATTATAATAAGGGCTGACCTTACTTAGCGATTCTTTGATAATCGCGGCCATGTTTGGTCTACAAACCTTTGGGCCCGGGGGCCACATTGAATTTTGAAAGACGGGCCGGGTCAGCACAAGATATGATACATATAAAAAAGTGCATCCGTTAACAGTACATATGAATCATAAACAGAAAAAAAGGAATCAAGTATTAACATACATACTCATCACTCATCATTATAGTAAAAAGTGTAAAGTACCAAGCCAAGTAAAAAGGAATGTATTAAGAAATATTAAAATGTCATTTTAAAAAAAAGATGGAGGGGCTGGAAAACACGAAAAACAAATAAGAGTGGACAGAGCTACTGCCACTGGCTTCCACATGACGACGCCATCTTGGGGTAAAAAAAAACATTTGGACAACGTCAGCGGGCCGGATTTAAAAGCCTAACGTACCTGAAAGACCTTCCTTTTAGATTCCTCAGCAGGTCCAATTGATTCAGAGGCGGAATTAATCTGGAAAAAAAGACCTCAAAGCGTTAAGCTCCGCCTTCCAAACATGTTCACTTCCCAGCTCGTAGTAAAAGGTTGATTTTTGCCTGCAGGCAGCAGTTCCATTCAACCTGACAGCTGACTTTTAAGCCGCTCGTTACCTTTTCACCTCCATTTAAAACTTGGATGAAATAATCAGAAGAGAAAAGCTGCTTCTTAATAAAATAGAATTTGAAATGAAATAGAATTTTACAATTTCTCTCATATAAGCCGCACCCTTGAAAACCTTGGATTTTACAATTTCTCTCGTATAAGCTGCACCCTTAAAATCATTGAATTTTACAATCTCCCTCATATAAGCCTCACCCTTAAAATCATTGAATTTTAAAATTTCTCTCGTATAAGCCACACCCTTACAATCATTGAAATTTACAATTTCTCTCGTATAAGCCACACCCTTAAAATCATTGAATTTTACAATTTCTCTCGTATAATCCGCACCCTTTAAATCATTGAATTTTACAATTTCTCATGTATAAGCCGTATAAGTTTCAGGCATGACAAGTCGAATTTATGCACATATAAGCCGTACCCTTGATTCAGTCATCATTTTTTTAGCGACAAATATGGCTTATATGCGAGAAAATACGGTCCAAGACTTACCTGTACATGGGTGTTGCTACTGTCTGCTCATAAAAATCCCAAGTGGATATCAGATCTGTACGGGAAAGGTTGGTTGCATAAAACCTCCAAGCACCCTGGAAGAAGAAGATGTGCGACAAAGTTAAAGGCGAGAATCCTCTAAACCAGGGGTGTCAAACTTTTGGTCTGCGGGCCGAATCCAGCTTAATTTGAGATCAAGTGGGCCGGACCAGTAAACTCATTGCAAAATGACATAGAACTAACAATAAACCAACTTTTTTCCTTTGTATTAGTCACTAATACTAATAATTAGTGCAAAAAATTAGTAAATCATCAAAATGTTTATTAACAGAATTTTCCTTTTACATTATGAACAATATATTATGAACAAGAGAATAACATAAGAACATGAATGTCAATTCATGTTGTCTGCATGTACTAAAACACTGCGCCCCTAGCGGATAATATAAGAACTACAAATTTTAAAGAAAATTCTTTTTTTTTAATACAATGCAGCTTTCTTCCCCGGGCCGTACCAAACCACCAGACGGGCCGGATCCGGCCCGCGGGCCGTATGTTTGACACCACTGATCTAAAACATTTTTAGATAATCTGATGAAATGTTCACCTGGATGAGGCTTGCTGCAGGATTTCGTCGCTTTTCAAAATGTTTCTGTCTGTGTTGTTCTTGGACTTTGAGGGCAAAACCAGATCCAAGAATGCCCTGCACACAATTACAGATGTCATAGTATTTTGTCATGTACTGGTAGTTCAAAAATGTACGTTTAATTATTGTGTTTTAAATGAAGAAAAATGTTAGAGTTTACATTGCCTGAAACATTTGCCTTAGTTTGATTAGACTATAATTGCTTTTTCATTTTTATTTTTAGGATGAAGGGTATAGAAAATCAATCGATATATGATCTATTTGCAGTACTATACTCTAGCCAAAGTGTATATTTTGTAAATTGAGGGGTACAACCTCGGTAGTCACGTTTTTGTGCTTTTCGTAGCAAATAAACCATTAAAAACTCTCCCTTTCACTTCTGTGCAATAATAGTAAGCAAAATATCTTCTGTTTTTATCGTAATGTATGTATTTGAATTTTTAAAATGCCTATTTGATATATGCATGGACATTTGACTTGACTTTATTGCAAGGGTGTCGGACTCTGGTTTCTTCACGGGACGCTTTAACGTCAACTTGATTTCACGTGAGCCGGACCATTTTAGATACAATATTTAGATTTTTTTTTTTATATAAATGGATTAAAAGAACTGGATTAAAAGCCCTGAATATTCCGTTTTTTATAGATCTAAAACAATGTTTATTTTAGCTTTTTTTAAATATATTTTTAGATTTTACAAAATGATTTTTGAACTAAAAACACAGAAAAAAATTGATTAAAAATTCCAATTATTGATTTAAAAGGGGAAAAAAAATCCGGAAATTTAATATACATCTATACTCTATATTTATTTGAGCTTTTTATTAAATATATTTTTAGATTTTACAAAATATTTTTTTTAACTAAAAACACAGAAAAATGATAAAAAAAATTCCAATTATTTCTTTAAAAGTGGGAAAATCAGGAAATTTAATATACATCTATACTCTGTTTATTTGAGCATTTTATTAAATATATTTTTAGATTTTACAAAATAATTTTTGAACTAAAAACACAGAGAAAAATTATTAAAAAAATACAATTATTTCTTTAAAAGTGGGAAAATCAGGACATTTAATATACATCTATACTCTGTTTATTTGAGCATTTTATTAAATATATTTTTAGATTTTACAAAATAATTTTTGAACTAAAAACACAGAAAAAAATTATTAAAAAAATACAATTATTTCTTTAAAAGTGGGAAAATCAGGAAATGTAATATACATCTATACTCTGTTTATTTGAGCTTTTTATTAAATATATTTTTAGATTTTACAAAATAATTTTTGAACTAAAAACACAGAAAAAAATTATTAAAAAAATACAATTATTTCTTTAAAAGTGGGAAAATCAGGAAATGTAATATACATCTATACTCTGTTTATTTGAGCTTTTTATTAAATATATTTTTAGATTTTACAAAATATTTTTTAACTAAAAACACAGAAAAAAATTATTAAAAAAATACAATTATTTCTTTAAAAGTGGGAAAATCAGGAAATGTAATATACATCTATACTCTGTTTATTTGATCTTTTTATTAAATATATTTTTAGATTTTACAAAATATTTTTTTAACTAAAAACACAGAAAAATGATTAAAAAATTCCAATTATTTCTTTAAAAGTGGGAAAATCAGGAAATTTAATATACATCTATACTCTGTTTATTTGAGCTTTTTATTAAATATATTTTTAGATTTTACAAAATAATTTTTGAACTAAAAACAGAAAAAAATTATTAAAAAAATACAATTATTTCTTTAAAAGTGGGAAATTAGGAAATTTAATATACATCTATATTCTGTTTATTTGAGCTTTTTATTAAATATATTTTTAGATTTTACAAAATAATTTTTGAACTAAAAACACAGAAAAGAATTATTAAAAAATACAATTATTTCTTCAAAAGTGGGAAAATCAGGAGATTTAATATGCATATATACTCTTCAATTTAATTTGATCCTAAAACAGAAAGTCACTCATGATTTACTTTCCCGGTTCGCACAAAATGATCCGGCGGGCCAGATTTAGCCCCCGGGCCGCCACTTTGACACTTTGACTTTTATTGTATTTAGCATGCTACTTACCGCAGGAAGTGCAAAGAAAGCCACGCCAATCATACTGAAGGTAGCAGCCAATAAGCGTCCATTCCACGTCTTGGGAACTTTATCACCATAGCCAATGGTAGTAAGAGTTATCTGAGGAAAGAGTTAAAAAAAATAAAGAACTTCCAAAAACAAGATGCTACATTGGACAGACATTGCGACGACTGAGAAATATAAATATATATATATGCAAGTCCTACCAGTCCCCACCAGAGGGCGTCGGCATAGGTCTCAAACTCTTTGTTGGACTCCTTCTCCACTGAGTAAACAAGGAATGACGCGAGGATAAGACACAGGAATCCAATGTACCACGCCGTGATGAGCTCCTACACACAAAAGCCACATACAGGTAGGATTAGTACATCTGTAATGGGATGGATATAAAGTATACAGGTGTCAAAGTGGCGGCCCGGGGGCCAAATCTGGCCCGCCGCATCATTTTGTGTGGCCCGGGAAAGTAAATGATGAGTACTGACTTTCTGTTTTAGGATCAAATTAAAATGTAGAGTATAGATGTTTATTACATTTCCTGATTTTCACCGTTTTAAATCAATAATTGTCATTTTTAATAAATTTTTCTGTTTTTAGTTCAGAAATCATTTTGTAAAATCTAGAAATATATTTAAAAAAGCTAAAATAAAGAGTTTTAGATCTATAAAAACAATCAAATGATTAAAACGACTTCGGAAAACTTGTATACCACATGTGTCAAAGTGGCGGTTCGGGGGCCAAATCTGTCCCGCCGCATCATTTTGTGTGGCCCGGGAAAGTGAATCATAAGTCCAGACTTTCTGTTTTAAGATCAAATTAAAATGAAGAGTAAAGATGTATATTAAATTTGACCCTTTTTTCACCCTTTTAAATCAATAATTGTAATTTTTTAAGCATTTTTTTCTGTGTTTTTAGTTCAAAAATCATTTTGTAAAATCTGAAAATATATTTAAAAAAGGCTAAAATAAATGTTGTTTTAGATCTATAAAAACACGTTAAAATGATTAAAACGACTTCGGCAAACTTGTATACCACATGTCAAAGTGGTGGTCCGGGGGCCAAATCTGGCCCGCCGCATCATTTTGTGGGGCCCGGGAAAGTAAATCATGAGTTCTGACTTTCTGTTTTAGGATCAAATTAAAATAAAGAGTATAGATATATATTAAATTTCCCGATTTTCTCCCTTTTAAATCAATAATTGTCATTTTTAATCCATTTTTCAGTGTTTTTAGTTCAGAAATAATTTTGACGTTGAAACGTTAAAATGATTAAAACGACTTCGGCAAACTTGTATTATACATTGTCAAAGTGGCAGTTCAGGGGCCAAATCTGGCCCGCCGCATCATTTTGTGTGGTCTGGGAAAGTGAATCATGAGTCCAGAATTTCTGTTTTAAGATCAAATTAAAATGAGTATAGATGTACATTTCCTGATTTTCCCCCTTATAAATCAATAATTGTCATTTTTTAGTCATTTTTTCTGTTTTTAGTTCGAAAATAATTTTGTAAAATCTAAAAATATATATAAAAAAAGCTCAAATAAACATTGATTTAGATCTATAAAAAACTCAATATTCAGGGCTTTTAATCCAGTGCTTTTAATCCATTTATTAAAAATAAATCTAAATATTATATTCAAAATGGTCCGGCCCACTTAAAATCAAGTTGTCGTTAAAGCGGGCCGCGAACCAACATTGGACATGAAGGTACGGATTAAAGGGACAAAATTAGTTTAATGCATTTGAACGTTTACACACTAGTCTTTCCTTGCCACCACAAACTGTCTTTTGTGGTTTTGACTGCGTTCTAGAGCCCACTAATAGTTCACTTTTAAGCCCCATTAGCAACCAAGGCCCCATTATGTGGAGCAATTGTGATAATATTGCCAACAGAAATCCATCAACCTTTTTCCACATTCGTAGCTAGGGCCAATTTAGAGTGATCAACTAGCTAGCCTAGCATGCATCCAACACATTAAGCTCATATCTCAAGGTACCACTGTAACAGCAGTTCTTTCCCTACCTTGCTGTGAGCATAGACGACAGATCCGAGCAGCTTCCAAGTTCCGGCGCGCCGATCCATCCTCAGCATTCGAAGAATCTGGAGGAACCTCAGACTCCTGATGGCCGACGTGGCAAAAACATTGCCTTGAGATCCCGCCGCCAGCACGGACACGGAGGCCACTAGCACCATTATATCTGTCCAAACCAACAACACCATGTCAAGACTCTCATCCAAAAAAACATTTACCGTATTTTCACGACTATAATGCGCACTTAAAAGTCTTAAATTCTCTCCGAAATAGACAGTGCGCCTTATAATCCAGTGTGCCTTATATATGGAAAAAAACAGAAAACCAAAAACGAAAAACCACCACTGTCGGATATTAAAAATACACAAACCCCTGAACTGAAACAATACTGTTAAATATGCAGATGCCATCTTAGTTTACAACATCTTCCATCATATAGCTCCTCCCCCACTGCAAGATTTTATACCAAAAAATCCAAAACATCAACAATGGCTGGCTCCAAAGGTGACTGTAAAGTAGTGTGCTTCATACCTGGAAGTCAATAGCAATTACCATATTTTCACCACTATAAGGCGCAGTTAAAAGTCTTACATTTTCTCCAAAATAGACAGGGCGCCTTATAATCCAGTGCGCCTTATATATGGAAAAAATGTGCCATTACTTGAGGGTGCGCCTTATAATGTGGTGCGCCTTACATTTGGAAAATACGGTATTTAGCTTCTACAGTCAAGTTTGAAATAGAATAAGGCTGTAAAACAACAAAATCTGTACTGACACTGATAAATCCCAAAAATATATTGAATACACAATAGGACTTCAACCAATAGTGGCCTCCACGCAGAATAAAAACAAAAAATCCTAAAAAAAAAAAAAAAACTTCCTGTATTTTCACGACTATTAGGCGCACTTAAGTCATAGATTTTTCTCCGAAATAGACAGGGCGCCTTATAATCCAGTGTGCCTTATATATGGAAAAAAATGAAATGTGCCATTCATTGAGGGTGCGCCTTATATATTGGAAAAATGTCCTTCACTGAGGGTGCGCCTTATATGCGGTGCGCCTTATAGTCGTGAAAATACGGTACTACACATCAGACGCCATCTTTGGCGAGAAACGCTACTCACCGATGACGCAAAAAGGTTTCCTGGCAAACTTGAGCCTCCCTCTCCATCCTCTATATCGACAGCAGCATCCGGCAGCCCAAATCCTGACCATGTACTCCACCCCAAACACTACGATGGTCACAATTTCCTGGAGGAACAGAAACAGCCGTGAATACATTATGGGTGGCAACAACGCCAAGTTCAAGTTTTGGCATAAAATACTAGATTAAATACATACCAGGATGTACAAGGCACTCTCAGAGCTGTTTTTGAACTCTTTAATGGTGGCAAAGACGGAGAGAATAAGACAGGAAAAGACCAGGAGGAAGCTGAAGTGAGAAGAAAAACCAGAGAAGACTGTGAGTAAGTGATAGTTACAGAAAGTAGAAAAAGTTTTAGCTTGAAAAAGTATGGAAGACAGTCAAAAATTTAACTGGACCAGTAAACTCATTGCAAAATGACATAGAACTAACAATAAGCCCACTTTTTTCAAAACTGTATTAGTCACTAATACTAATAATTAGTGCAAAGAATGAGTAAATTATCAAAATGTTAATTAATAGAATTTTCCTTTTACATTATGAACAATATATTATGAACAAGAGAATAACATAAGAACATAAATAAATGTCAATTGATGTGTTCTGCTCGTACTAAAACACTGCGCCCCTAGCGGATAATACAAGAACTACATATTTTACCGAAGATTCTTTTTTTTTTTTTTTTACACAATGCAGCTTTCTTTCCCGGGCCGTATCAAACCACCAGATGGGCCAGATCCGGCCCGCGGGCCGTATGTTGGACACCCCTGATCTAGTATGTGTCATCGTTTACCTTCAACCTACACAAGAGACTAAAGATGGAAATTAGCCCTTGGCTACTATGTTCATTAACGTGAATATAAATATGTTCATTAATATGTGCTGTCCCTTATTTAATAAATCAAACTCATTTCTTACTGTTCCCCCCCCATTTTTGAACAATCGAGAGTAGGAATTAGTCAGTACAGAAGGAATAAATAAATGAAAACCGTTTTCAACGCCACCTGTTCTTTCAGTCACGTGGCCAATCTATACATTATGGATTTGGAGTCGCTAATGTAATTAGAAAACCATTTCTGCAGCCTTCCTTCCTTTTCCAAAATGACTTCCAGCTAGCATTTCATTGGCCGTGTGATAACCGGATTAGAAGAGCAAGAAAAAGGGCAGGAAGCCTCCTAGGGGACCTCCTTTAGAAAGAAAGGACTTCCTGGAAAGAATCCAATGATCAACTAAGAGGAAACGCCTAGTGAAATTCTAAACTGCAACTACCTAGTAGTACCTGACATGAAAAATGATGGCGCAGACCAACTATATATACTACATATAAATTACAGCCAAGAATAATGACTGTATACGCCAACAAATCTCTGAAATTGTCCATAAAATCTACTAGGTTCTATTTTCTGTATTCTACATAAAGGTTAGGAATCATAAATTGAATGCTTTTGTCATTATACAACTATAATGTAATTTAAATCTATCACCATGAAGTGCACAAACAACAACAAACAAATAAATAATCAATAAATATGTAATAAATAAGTAGGCAAGTGCACAAATACCAACAAACAAATAAATCATTAATTAATAAATAAGTCATCAACATAAATAAGTCATCAACATAAATAAGTCATCAACATAAATAAGTTGTCAACATATTAAATAAGTAGTCAACAAAATAGCTAAGTAGTAGTTAAGATAATAAGTAGTCAACGTAATAAATAAGTAGTCAACGTAATAAATAAGTAGTCAACGTAATAAATAAGTAGTCAACATGATAGCTAAGTGGTAGTTACCATCATAAGTAGCAGTCAAAATTAATAAGTAGTCAACATAATAGCTAAGTAGTAGTTACCATCATGAGTAGCAGTCAAAATTAATAAGTAGTCAACATGATAAATAAGTAGTCAACATGATAAATAAGTAGTCAACATGATAAATAAGTGGTAGTTAAAATAAGTTACAGTCAACATAAATATGTCGTCAACATAAGTTGTCGTCAACATAAATAAGAAGTCCACATAATAGATAAGTAGAAGTCCACATAATAGATAAGTATTATTCTACATAATAGATAAGTATTAGTCCACATAATAGATAAGTATTAGTCCACATAATAGATAAGTAGTAGTCCACATAATAGATAAGTAGTAGTCAACATAATAGATAAGTAGTAGTCAACATAATAGATAAGTAGTAGTCAACATAATAGATAAGTAGTAGTCAACATAATAGATAAATAGTAGTCAACATAGACAAGTAGTAGTCAAAATAATAGATAAGTAAACATAGATAACTAGTCAACATAATAGATAAAGAGTAGCCAACATAATAGATAAGTAAACATAGATAAGTAGTCAACATAATAGATAAGTAGTAGTCAACATAATAGATAAGTAAACATAGATAAGTAGTCAACATAGATAAGTAGTCAACATAATAGATAAGTAAACATAGATAAGTAGTCAACATAGATAAGTAGTCAACATAAATAAGTAGTCAACATAGATCAGTAGTCAACATAGATCAGTAGTCAACATAGATCAGTAGTCAACATAGATCAGTAGTCAACATAGATAAGTAGTCAACATAGATAAGTAGTCAACATAGATAAGTAGTCAACATAGATAAGTAGTCAACATAGATAAGTAGTCAACATAGATAAGTAGTCAACATAGATAAGTAGTCAACATAGATAAGTAGTCAACATAGATAAGTCGTAGTCAACATTGAATAAGTGGTCACATAAATAAGTAGATACAAAGTGTCTAAAGTGGATAGCAGTATGGTTCTCAGCGGGCCGATTGGGAGTCATAAGAATTGCAATATCCATTGCCGAATGATAGGTGGTCTACAATAGGTTACAGTGGGTTAGCTTGCCTTCCCATATAGGGAACATTGAAATCTTTCAGTTGTGCCTTCGAGTACGTCCTTGTTTTGCCAGTTAATGGGTTCATGTCATGATTAATTAACAACCATTGTCATCCTGGCAGAATGAAAATTGAATCTGTCAATTACAATGTTACATTCAGTCCTGCCAAACACAAACGCATGTTTTGTTCTTTGCAATGAAGCAGTTTCTTCCATTTTGGTGTCCGATTCTTGCAAAGGTTGTAGGGTAAAACATCTAGCTATTTGTCAGAGTACAAGCTGTACTACGTTACACGCTCACGAAAAAGAGAGTGTACTATGTCGGCCAGTTAATCTTTATCGATTGCTTGGTGTTGACTCATCGCATCAGCACTACTACAGAAACATAAAAAGAAGAAAATGTACTTTTGTTATGACGTTAAAGTGTCATCAAGTGAGGGAATGCGGACAAGTCCACGAGATGGAGCACATTTCTAAGTGCAGTCGTTTGTTTTAGTCGGGTTGCAGTGAGGTCATCCGGCATCATCAACGTGTCTACTTTTCCAGATTCTCATGCATCATTAATGGCCGCTGTCGTCAAAGCCTGCTAGCTAACTCCAAGAGAGCTCTTAGAATGGATCATGGGAGAATTTGGGTTTTACAAGACGTGATATGCTGTTTTTTCCTTTTCTTATGTACTCCAATTATTTTGAGTTCATATTGTTATGCTCAATGTACAGTATTTTCGGAAATACATGTATTAGTGGTATGGAAGATGAAAGAGAAGTCTAAGTCCAAATTGAGTAATCTTAATATTTGTTTCATATTTAAGGTCTACCTAATGATAAGAGGCAGTAGTAGTAGTGGTAGGAGTAATATTAATAGTAGTGGTAGGAGTGGTGGTGGTGATGGTGGTGGTGGTAGTAGTAGTACTGATAGTAGTGGTGGTGGTGGTGGTAGTAGTCCTGACAGTAGTGGTAGTGGTTGTGGTGGTAGTAGTACTTATAGTAGTGGTGGTGGTAGTAGTACTGATAGTAGTGGTGGTGGTGGTGGTAGTAGTACTGATAGTAGTGGTGGTGGTGGTGGTAGTAGTACTGATAGTAGTGGTGGTGGTGGTGGTAGTAGTACTGATAGTGGTGGTGGTGGTGGTGGTAGTAGTACTGATAGTAGTGGTAGTAGTAGGGGATTGTGTCAAACATCCACTAGATGGAACTGTAGTATTAGTAGTGGTAGTAGTAGTAGGAGATTGTGTTATACATCCACTAGATGGAACTGTAGTAGTAGTGGTGGCAGTAGTAGTAGTAGTGGTAGTAGTAGTAGTAGTAGTAGTAGTAGTAGTAGTAGTACTGGTAGTAGTAGTAGTAGTACTGGTAGTAGTAGTAGTAGTACTGGTAGTAGTAGTAGTAGTAGTAGTAGTACTGGTAGTAGTAGTAGTAGTAGTAGTAGTAGTGGTAGTAGTAGTAGTAGTAGTAGTAGTAGTGGTAGTGGTAGTAGTTGTAGTAGTAGTAGTAGTGGTAGTAGTTGTAGTAGTAGTAGTAGTAGTAGTAGTAGGGGATTGTGTTATACATCACTAGTTGGAACAGTACTAATAGTAGTGGTAGTAGTAGTAGTAGGGGATTGTGTTATACATTCACTAGTTGGAACAGTACTAGTAGAAGTGGTAGTAGTAGTAAGGGATTGTGTTATACTTTCATGAGTTGGAACAGTACTAGTAGTAGTGGTAGTAGTAGTAAGGGATTGTGTTATACTTTCATGAGTTGGAACAGTTCTAGTAGTAGTGGTAGTAGTAGGCGATTGTGTAGATGGAACTGTAGTAGTAGTAGTAAGGGATTGTGTTATAGATCCACTAGATAGAACTGTAGTAGTAGTAGTTAGCAATTGTGTCATCCATTAACGAGCTGGAGCTGTGCTAAAGGGAATTTTATACAATTGTTAAGCAATATTGATCCACAGATCAGTACGGAAAACACAGTAATTGCATTCCCCTATCAGGCCATCCACTACACAGAGTCTGCAAATATCAAGAAATAGGGAAATCCACTCCTTTACTATTTTAGTGATGAGAAAAAAAATGGCGGAAAACAACAATTATGTTTATTTACGGTTTGCTTGCCTCTCCAGCTAGATTGCGCCAGACCAAGTATAACCATAGCTTTCTAGGAGTTGGAATTTCCAGGGTAAATTTAATTCCCTCCCCATAAAATCTGTCTACGTGTCTGTAAACTTCTTCCCCTAATAAATTCTGGCAGTCTAAACACATGCTTAAGGAGAGAAATAAACTTAGTGTTGTAATTAGAGTGATTTCATTTGCTCACGTCTTAGCGAAGTTTCATTCATTTGCTTTGGCTTAACGTATTAAAAGTTTGATTTACTTGTGCTATTCGTTCATTACCATTTGAATAATGACCCATTTTTTTTGGAAGATGTGTCGATACTAAATGAAAGTAAAAAAGCAACGTGACTTTGGATCAATCAAAGGAGAAAAGTGTGCATTTCTTGCTGAGCTGCAAATGAAGCACTCAGCATTACTTGGCCTCCCCAGACATTTTGGTGGAAGCTAAATTTAGACTGCGACAAACCTGAGCAGAGGAAATCGGGGAAGTGAGGTCGGTCGCTGGGTTGGTTTGTCGTCCCTAAACTTGTCAACCAATGAAATAAATTAATTGCTACTCAGATTTTATCGTCCTGTAGCAAATTGCTAACATATCGTTGAATATGGCCAGCACAATAAGACTGAGTTAGCCTATATCGTGTTGCACTTCTTAGTCTTAACACAAGAGGGAGCTAGTTACTTGAATAACGGCTTTTGATTCGTTTATGGGTCGAACCTTGAGATTTTGGAAATACTACCGTATTTTCACGACTATAATGCCCACCCTCAACGAATGACATTTTTTCCATATATAAGGCGCACTGTATTATAAAGCGCAGTGTCTGTTTTGGAGAAAATTTAAGACCTTTAAGTGCACCTTATAGTGGTGAAAACATGGTAATTGCTATTGACTTCCAAGTATGAAGCACTCACTACTTTACAGTCACCTCTAAAGCCAGCCATTGTTGATGTTTTGGATTTTTTGGTATAAAATCTTGCAGTGGGGGAGGAGCTATATGATTGGAAGATGTTGTAAACTAAGATGGCATCTCCATATTTAACAGTATTGTTTCAGTTCAGGTGTTTGTGTTGTTTTAATATCCGACAGTGGTGGTTTTTCGCTTTTGGTTTTGTTTTTTCCGTATATAAGGCGCACTGGATTATAAGGCGCACTGTCTATTTTGGAGAAAATTGAAGACTTTTAAGTGCGCCTTATAGTCGTGAATTACGCAAATCTATTTTGGACATTTTTTTTTACTTAAATAAATTTATATCAAAAAAAGAACAAATCCACAAAGTTTGGGTGCAATATCGTAAGCCACGTGTCAAAGTGGCGGCTTGGGGGCCAAATATGGCCCGCTGCATCATTTTTTTGTGGCCCGGGAAAGTAAATGATGAGTGCCGACTTTCTGTTTCTGAAATAATTCATAATATATATCATAAATATGTCACATATATTTCCATATTTCAAAAAAGTGCGACGAAAAAAATCTTAAAATTATACCAGCAGCAAATATGACCTAAAATATTTGGAAAAAATTAGTTTAGTTTTCAACTACATTTCAAAAAGCTCCCCTCTGATTGGATTGCTCATTTTTCCAACAAAATTAGAGAAAACATTGTTTTATTTTGACCTTTGACGATATCTACGTAGCCTTACATTTTTGCATCATGTTTTGAATTATTCACTCGCTATTCACCAAGGAAAGAAGGCGGATAAAAATATTGACCCGGGTCCCATTTAACAACTAAAAATAGTTTTTTTGGTAAACCAGACCCGAACACCAAGCTCATATTTCTCGGTATTACAGAATGTGTCACTTTGTCTCAAGTTTAAATGAATTCAGAAGGGTATTTGGCGTAAAAACCTTGTCAAACAAATATGAGCAATCTTCCAAAATGAAGATTCTTCATATTTGCAGTGGGTATAAATCTAACTAGCTCAGAATCTCTGTGGATAAAAATATTCGGAGGTGACATTGCAGTGGAAACAGGGAGCTATGGAGATTAGCCAAGTGAAACTGAATATTAAATGAGAGGAGTGGCTAAGGACGAAGAGGAAGTAGTTACAGTGAAAAGCTTGAAGTACTGTATTTTCTTACATATAAGCCGCATCTGCGTATAAGCCAGGGGTGTCAAACTTTTGGTCTGCGGGCCAAATACAGCTTAATTTGAGATCAAGCGGGCCGGACCAGTAAACTCATTGCAAAATTACATAGAACTAACAATGAGCCCACTTTTTTCAAAACTGTATTAGTCACTAATACTAATAATTAGTGCAAAGAATGAGTAAATTATCAAAATGTTTATTAACAGAATTTTCCTTTTACATTATGAACAATATATTATGAACAAGAGAGTAACATAAGAACATAAATAAATGCCAATTCATGTTGTCTGCACGTACTAAAAACACACCGCGCCCCTAGCGGATAATACAAGAACTACACATTTTAAAGAAAATTCATTTTTTTTATACAATGCAGCTTTCTTCCCCCGGCCGTACCAAACCAGCAGACGGGCCGGATCCGGCCCGCAGGCCGTATGTTTGACCCCTGGTATAAGCCTTAACCTTAAAAAATTGCCTTAAAAGGGTTGAATTTGACAATTTCTGTCGTATAAGCCGCCCCCTGATTCAAAATTTTCAACTCCATATTCATGGTTCTAATAGGAAGTACAAATGTGTTATTTTTAAGAGAAAATTTACTGTGCATTCTTGGCTAGTTGGCAGTCCAAATGGACTGAAAAATTTAAACTGCATGACAAATTAAGAGCAAGTGTGTTTTCATGTGGAAACTCGAGACATGGGCAGACAGACACACACATTGTTGAAAAATGGCTGTTCAATAAATAATAGTCCTCAGATTGTCTTGTTTGTGTTGGGTATTGGATTTTTAGTCAATGTTTTTTTTAAGTAGTAATTGATTGAGTCATCCCTTCCCAGTCTGAACCGATTTGATGTCGATAATTGGAAATTAAGATATTTTAGGGCGAGGGTGTCAGACTCGGGCCGCTTTAACATCAACTCAATTTCATGTGGGCTGGACCATTTTAGATATATTTAATTTTTTTTCATAAATGTATTAAATGAACTGGATTAAAATCCCCGAATATTCCGTTTTTTATAGATCTAAAACAATGTTTATTTTAGTTTTTTTTAAATATATTTTTAGATTTTACAAAATGATTTTTGAACTAAAAACAGGAAAAAAAGATTAAAAAATTACAATTATTGATTTAAAGGGCGCAAAATCAGGAAATATAATATAAATCTATACTCCATTTTATTTTTACCCTAAAACAGAAAGTCTATATTCATGATTGACTTTTCTGGGCCACACAAAATGATCCAACGGGCCAGATTTGGCCCCCGGACCACCACTTTGGCACAGGTGATTTAAATGTATGCATGAAAGTACTTTTGACATAAAATCTAAAGTTCACCTTATCATTAAAATAAGTAATGAGGAAATTAAAGAGAAAATTACAAATTGACAAACAAACAAAAAATATTACCCATAACATAAATGTCGCATCACAATGACGATTAAAAAAAACGACGATATACCTCACGTGCGTTGAAGCCAATTACCGCAGCTGCATCATCCTGGCCTAATAAACTTTTAAAATCTTAAAGCACCACCCTTTCAAAGTAAAATAACCACACACACAAAAAAATAAGAAGTATTACTATATACTCACACATAAGCATGGTAGATGAACGCCCATCCTCTCGGTCTTTCCAGCGCATTGTAGAGAAAATTCTGCAGTTTTCGGTAACTGGCCTTCTTTTTGGAAGCTCTGGTTCTTCCCCCGGCGGAGATGCTACTACCTCTTGGCCGGCATAAGATGCCACCGGCCCGCTTGGGGCTGTTCTCAGCCCCGGCGATAAGCAGCGCCCCGTCCCGATTAGACTCCGGAGCTCCGGGCTCTAGACCCACGAAGCCGACTTTGTGCTTCCTCTCGCCGGCCAGGGTCGGGTAGACCCCGCCGTTGAGGGATTTTTGCACCATTCCTAAGGCGAGGAAGGGTCCGTGTCTTCGGAATTCATCACCCGGGCTCGTGTGGGATGTCGGGTCGGTGGGGGAATGGGAAATGGAGAGTGAACAGGGGTGAGGTAGCGAATGGGTGAAGGGTGTGTGTGCGTTGCGGCCAATGCGGTGGATGTGGAGGAACCAACCGGAGGTTCGACGCTGAGGTGCAGCTTGACTTTACTTTCACCTCATCCTTCTCCTACTTCCGGGTGGCCCGGTACTTGGAAAAAAAATGGCTGGCGAAGAGTTGTTTTTTTTCCTTTTTTTATTGCTAGCTCATCAATTAGCTTCTGCTTAAGTGATCAATGTTACCTTTTAGGGGAATGAATGTGTCTCATGGTTGGAGAGGAATTTGAAAGAACGCTTAACGGGGCGAAATTAAGGTCGAGTTCCGGTGCCAAAGTAAGAAAAAGTGAAGGGATTGAAGCACTTGGAGGAGGTTATAATAATAATAATTATTATTCTAAAAAAACGTTTAATTGTGATTTTTTTTCTGTACTGTATTTTATTATAAGGGTTTTTTGATAAACAATAAAAATAGCCAAAAAATACGAAAAAAAATAAAGAATGCAAAAAAAAAAAAAAACGGGTGATAAAACTATATTTCTGGAAAAAAAATGAAAAGTCCAAGAAATAAACAATAAACTAATTGTGACCCATTTAAAAAAAGAACTATTTCGTTGTCATTGGGTGTTTTTATATCAGTTACCTGTTTTTGCTAACTACCACAACACATTCTCTATGTCCTCACCTGGCAGTGAGTGAGTTATGATAATTATATCTTTTTCAATAAATGCCCAATGTAGTGATATTGGTCCTTGAAATGGCTTTTGTTATTTTTTTGGGGGGGGAGGGTGGATAATTAAATTTACAATTAAAAAATATATACACAGAGCAATTTAGTACAATAAGACAAAAAACAGGAATAAAATAAAATCCTATTGTTCAAAAATGTTCTGGGTTATTATCATTCTAGCAAATTAGGATGTTAAGTGATAAGATTTGTCAAAAAATAAGTAAAATACAAGAGTGATAATATTGTAGCAACATTTTTTTCCACAATAGTATCATAAATTGACAACAGCAATAATCACAATAATCTATGTTTCTGAAAAAGAAAAAAATGTCTAAAATTTACCAATCGATTATGCCATCAAACAAGCATATTCATACTTTTCATTTTATTTACTAACGTGTTAAGATTGCATTTACAGTGATCCTTTTTTAAAAACAACGATCCTTTGTACAGTTATTTCCAAGCAAAATAAAATTGCAAATATCATATATACACAATAAGAAACATTAGAATAATGTAAATACAACGTCTCAACGACATGATTTATCTACCAACATGCTGCAATCATTAAAAAAATTTAAACCGATAACGACTAATCCTGCAATTATTGTCCGAAATTTAGTTATAAATTTCAATTGAATAAATAATCTGAGTTGAATAATCCCAAAAAATCAAATGAATGCAGCATATCGAGATTATTGAAATGTTATTTTAAGCCATTAAAACACTGATCGGTAATGTTACACTTGTCATAGACAATGTCTATTAAAAGCAACATTAAATTATGGACATAATAATAAAAAATGCTAACATTTGCGCTGGTTATTATTACAGTTTTTTTTGCAAAGAAATATGAGAATCCCTTTGTTTTTTTTTGCCTAAAAAAGTACAGTACTTCCGCGTTAACACTGTCACATGCCCTTTTTTGAGTCTATTTTATTACCTACAGTCTTATGACCATCTAAAAAAAACCACAAAAAAATGGTATCAGAAGGTAATCCTTCAGGTAGTACAATTCAATGAATATATTAATAATTTACCAATGGTTAAATAACTGCTAATTTATCATAATTTCTGGATTCTGGTCAATTTCTCCTATATTATAATCCCTGAATATGAATGTAAGACCACCTGTCGGGAAATCCTCCATAAATAGGTCACAAGAAGCAAAGCAGTAATGGCAGATGATGATTGGTCCTTAAAATACTGTTCAATATGCCAGCTGGAATGCTAGTAGATTCTTTCAAACCTGGCTATTATAATATATACACAAAAAGGGATTTCAAAAACAACAAAGCTCCTTTCGGACACAATAAATAACGATCCTTCATATAGTGCCGCGATACAGTACTCACACTTAACCTACAGTAATTGCACGGTAACCACCTGCACTGGGTTCGATGCCGACTTTGCACCCCTATGCTTTGAATGTATAATTCTACCAAGCCAGCAATCAAACGTGAATACTCTTCGGCCAGGGTCCGGACGTTGAGCCCTGTGGAACACCAATTGAATTAGGGGTCCCAACATTGAGCATTGTGGGACACCAAATTTAAGTGGGGGTCCGAACATGAACACCAATTTAATTAGGGGTCCAAACACTGAGCCCTGTGGAACACCAATTTACTTAGGGGTCCAAACTTGAGCACCAGTTGAATTAGGGGTCCCAATATTGAGCCCTGTGGGACACCATTTGAAATAGGGGTCCGAACATTGAGCCCTGTGGAACACCAATTTACTTAGGGGTCCGAACATGAACACCAAGTGAATTAGGGGTCCGAACATTGAGCCCTGTGGAACACAAATTTAATTAGGTGTCTGAATATTGAGCCTTGTGGAACAGCAAATTAATTAGGGGTCTGAACATTGAGCCCTGTGGAACACCAATTTACTTAGAGGACCGAACATGAACACCAAGTGAATTAGGGGTCCCAATATTTAGCCCTGTGGGACACCAATTGAATTAGGGGTCCCTATATTGAGCCCTGTGGAACACCAATTTACTTAGGGGTCCGAACATGAACACCAAGTGAATTAGGGGTCCCAATATTGAGCCCTTTGGGACTCCAATTGAATTAAGGGTCCCTATATTAAGTGTTGTGGAACACCAATTTACTTAGGGGTCCGAACATGAACACCAATTGAATTAGGGGTCCGAATATTGAGCCCTGTGGGACACCAATTGAATTAAGGGTCCCTATATCGAGTGTTGTGGAACACCAATTTACTTAGGGGTCCACACATGAGCACCAATTGAATTAGGGGTCTGAATATTGAGCCCTGTGGGACACCAATTTAAATAGGGGTCCAAACATTGAACCCTGTGGAACCCCAATTGAATTAGAGGTCCGAACATGAACACCAAGTGAATTAGGGGTCCGAACATTAACACCAATTGAACTAAGGGTCCGAACATCAACACCAATTTAATTAGGGGTCCCAACTTTGAGCCTTGAGGAAGACCAATTTAAATAGGGGTCCAAACATTGAGCTCTGTGGAACACCAATTGAATTAGGGGTCTGAACAAGAACACCAATTGCATTAGGGGTCCAAACATTGAGCCCTGTGGAACACTAATTTAAATAGTGGTCCGAACATTGAGCTCTGTGGAACACCAATTGAATTAGGGCATAGAACATGAACCCCAATTTAATTAGGAGTCCGAACATGAACACCAATTGAATTAGGGGTCCGAACATTGAGCTCTGTGGAACACCAATTGAATTAGGGGTCCGAACATTGAGCCCTGTGGAAAACCAATTTAATTAGGGGTCCGAACATTGAGCCCTGTGGGACACCATATGAATTAGGGGTCCAGATTTTGAGCCTTGTGGAACACCAATTCAATAGGGGGTCTCAACATGAACACCAATTGAATTAGGGGTCCGAACATTGAGCCTTGTGGAACACCAATTTAAAATGGGGTCCAAACATGGACACCAATTGAATTAGGGGTCCAAACATTAAACCCTGTGGAACACCAATTTAATTAGGGGTCCGAACATTGAACCCTGTGGAACACCAATTTAATTAGGGGTCCAAAAATGAACACCAATTGAATTAGGGGTCCGAACATTGAGCCTTGTGGAACACCAATTTAAATCGGGGTCCAAACATGGACACCAATTGAATTAGGGGTCCAAACATTGAGCCCTGTGGAACACCAATTTACATAAGGGGTCCGAACATTGAGCCTTGTGGAACACCAATTGAATTAAGAGTCCGAACATTGTGCCCTCAATTGAATTAGGGGTCCGAACATTGAGCCCTGTGGAATACCAATTTAAATAGGGGTCTGGGCATTGAGCCTTGTGGAACATCAATTGAATTAGAACGTGGATAGCCTCCTGGATTTGCAGTCTGAGGCAAAATAAAAAATGGACAAGCTTTGATAGCTGCAGCAAGTCGGGTTTGGGGTCGCTAGCAGCCAATAGAAATCTCCAGGATAAGGCTTGGGAATGCATTGAGCTTCAATGGTGAGTCTTCAATCAAGTTTCGATTCATATTTGAATCCCATGAGAACTTAGGGCAAAAAAATCTATCCACGAGTTGTGTCCTCCTGGCAGAAAAATGGCGATGCACGTTTTGGTTCAGCATCGTCCATATTTGCGGCTACTTTCTGAGTTCCTACGCATTCTTTAGAGTTCTCCGTCCGAGGGCGGCAAACATAGCTTGAAGAGTCTGTTTGAAAGGACAAAAATCGTGAGGGAACTCGGTTTGAATAAAATCGTCCATTGAGGAATAGTTTTACGCATTACCTTGGAGCTGAAGGTGGCATCCGGTCCATCACTTTGAGATTTTTAGCTGAGAGCTCCACTCTGGCCCCCTGGTGGCAGGCAGAGAAACATCAGATTTCACAATCGTAATAAAATGCCGTATATATGTTTATTGTAGTAATGTATATTTATGGTGTTGACTACTTATGTATTGATTATTTATTCATGAGTTATTGTTATTATTTATTGCCTATATTTTTGTCCATTTGTTTGTTGTTGTTTTTGTTCAGTTGCCTACTTATTTTTGTTGACTACATAATACGTGGCTACTTTTATATTCATTACTTATTTATTGATTCTCTTTGTTATTTATTTATTTGTGGTTGCTGTTATTTGTGCACCTTGTAGGGAAGCTTTAAATCTCATTATACTTGTATCATGACAATAAAATACAATTAGATTAAATTAGATTAGACTGGATTGGATTAGATTAGATCAGATTATTAATACCGTTTTCGGGAAATTTCATACATTTGTCACAAGAGGGTGAGAATGCAGACACATTTTAGACATAAATAAATGGGTAATAAATTAATTAATAAATAAATATGTAAAGAAATGTGTTACTTAACTATATATATACATACATAGATAGATATATAAATATATACATATACATACATTTATATATAAATATACATATAAACATATGTAAATATACACAAACATATATGAATATATATATATATATATATATATATATATATATATATATATATATATATATATATATATATATATATATATATATATATTTATATATATATATATATATACACAAATATACATACTATAATTATACATGTATGAATATACGTATAGATATACATATATGAATATACGTATAGATATACATATATATATATATATATATATATATATATATATATATATATATATATATATATATATATATATATATATATATATATATATATATATATATATATATATATATATATATATATATATATATATATATATATATACACATAAATGTACATGTACATATATATATATATATATATATATATATATATATATATATATATATATATATATATATATATATATATATATATATATATATATATATATATATATATATATATATATATATATATATATATATATATATATATATATATATATATATATATATGTACTTCTGTAAATATACATATACACATATATGCACATAAATATACATATACACATATATGCACATAAATATACATATACACATATACACATAAATATACATATACATACTTCTGTAAATATACATATGCACATATATACACATATATATATATATATATATATATATCGGTATATATATATATATATCGGTATATATATATATATATATATATATATATATATATATATATATATACATATATATATATATATATATACATATATATATATATATATATATATATATATATATATATATATATATATATATATATATATATATATATATATATATATATATATATATATATATATATATATATATATATATATATATATACACATAAATATACATTTACATATACATATATATAAATATACATTTACATATATATACATATGTATAAATATACATTTACATATATATATACATATATATACATGTAATTTAATATCAATAATATGAATTCATACCTGCTTACGCATGATGTCCATAGTCTGCATGATGCATCGGGGCATGAGTCCGTGGTTCCTGGCGAGGATCATGGCCTGTTCCAGTGTTACGCTTAAGGTACTTCTGCAAAGATGTCAGAGTTGTTGAGTGTAGTGAAGCGTGAGCCTTCCCTCCAATGGTGACAAAGCTGGCAAAGGCTGACCTCTGCATGCCCGTGGCACACATGGTGATGTGGCAGGCTCCCAGTCGGTTGCACAACTCGGACGAGACGCACAGCACGCTGACGCCCGAAGGGTGGCCGTGGGCGCCGGGACGCACGTTCACGTAAGACTGCATCAGTCGGCAAAGGTCTTCCAAAGTGTTGAGCGGTCTAAGTAGCTGAAAGTAGGAGATGCGGTCAACTTCTTTTTAAATATTGGCAAGTCACTATTTCATTGTTAAATAGACCTTCATTTGATAAGAACTAGAAAATTTCTTCTTACCTTATAAAAGCATTGACTAACATACACCATTCTTACCGTTTACCCTATTTTTTCGCACTCTTTTCGGAATTTGTTTTTGTTGCTCTTTGACCATCGACAAATATTGTAGTTTTTTTTAGGTTATCTGAAAAAGTTGTGTTAACAGATTTATACTTACCCTGTTGTTCTCCAATTTAATATTTTTGCTTAAATTTTGTTTTAAATCTTGGTTTTTGTACATATATTTAATTTATTATTATTTTTTTCCGGCCATTTAAAAATATATATTAGATATATATCATATATATATATATAATATATTAAAAAGTTCTACGTACAATCTAATGCATTTTTTAAAATATATTATATATATATAATACATTGAACATATTTTTAAAAATGGCCTCAAAAAAATTGTACTTACACTCTAATGCAATTTTTCAAATATATATAATATACATAATATATTTTAAATAATGGCCTCCAAAAAAATAATAATTCTACTTACACTAATGCAATTTTTTAAAAATATATTATACATGTAATATATATATTTAAAAAAATGGCCTCCAAAAAATGTTTAAAAAAATTCTACTTACACATGCATTTTTAAAATATATTATATATATATAATATACATAATATATTAAAAAATGGCCTCCAAAAAAATCTACTTACACCCTAATGCATTTAAAAAATATATATTATATATCATATATAAAATATATTCAAAAAAAATTCCACTTAAACTGTAATGCAATTTTTTCCACTCTTCATGCTGTATTATTTTACTGGTGCGACTTATAGTCCGCTAAATACAGTAATATATATAATATATTTAAAAAATGGCCTCCAAAAAATGTTTAAAAAAATTCTACTTAAACATGCATTTTTTTCAAATATATTATATATATAATATACATAATATATTAAAAAATGGCCCCCAAAAAATCTACTTACACCCTAATGCATTTAAAAAATATATATTATATATCATATATATAATATATTAAAAAAAAAATTCCACTTAAACTGTAATGCAATTTTTTCCACTCTTCATGCTGTATTATTTTACTGGTGCGACTTATAGTCCGCTAAATACAGTAATATATATAATATTTTAAAAAATGGCCTCCAAAAATGTTTAAAAAAATTCTACTTAAACATGCATTTTTAAAATATATTATATATATAATATACATAATATATTAAAAAATGGCCTCCAAAAAAATCTACTTACACCCTAATGCATTTCAAAAATATATATTATATATCATATATAAAATATATTCAAAAAAAATTCCACTTAAAATGTAATGCAATTTTTTCCACTCTTCATGCTGTATTATTTTACTGGTGCGACTTATAGTCCGCTAAATACAGTAATCATTTGAATCAAAAACTTAATCAAGTTGCCGAGACTCAATTAAAACCAAATAAAGTATAACCTACACATTTATTAGTACAAAATTACTCAGACACACCTCTTAATCAATGAACTAATCAACTATTGGTTCACATTCTCTATCGAAACGCTAAAACCAGATGCTACATGCTACTTTTGCAGTCTTTTAATACAATAATTGAAGAAAATCCTACCTTTTAATGTCAGTGGGAGGTTCTAAAACACTAATTACAGCTAATCTATTGATGATGCTAATGAACAACAAATGCTAAAGTGTTGATGTTAGTTAGAAGTTAATGTAGGGATTTCTTAGCACTACGCTAATGGGATTCCAGTAAAGAGAAACAAGTCAGCATTCCATCTTACTTTTGCAATGCTCGGTCGAAGATCTCTAACTTCAAGGCCCAGTATCTGTGCTTGCATTTATATATTCAGTCATTACATTACATAGAACTGGGCTTAGATGGCGCCAATGAGCATAAAACATTATATTGGAAACATCGTGAATTGTGACAACTGAAAATGTACCTGATCGATCTTCATGGCGGTAGTGTTCGAGTCTGTGGGGAGATTGGACTTCTCCAAATAGAAAGCCCTGTTACAATGAAACAAATATTATTGTATTAAGGTAAAAAATCCAACACATTAACAAGGGCTGGCTCTAGAGGTGAATGTGTAGTTCCTTTCAAAAAGAGTGCTAACTTATCCAAAGCACCTTCTCTGCCCGTGCATCACATACTTGCAATTAGCAATAGCAATTACCGTATTTTCACCACTATAAAGCGCACTTAAAAGTCTTAAATTTTCTCCAAAATAGACAGTGCGCCATATAATCCAGTGCACCTTATAATACAGTGCGCCTTATATATGGAAAAAACTGAAAACCAAAAACGAAAAACCACCACTGTCGGATATTTAAAAAACCACAAACGCCTGAACTGAAACAATACTGTTAAATATGCAGATGCCATCTTAGTTGACATCTTCCATCATATAGCTCCTCCCCCACTGCAAGATTTTATAGAAAAAAAATCCAAAACATCAACAATGGCTAGCTCTAGAGGTGACTGTAAAGTAGTGAGTGCTTCATACCTGGAATTCAATAGCAATTACTGTATTTTCACGACTATAAGGCGCATTTAAAAGTCTTACATTTTCTCCAAAATAGACAGTGCGCCTTATAATACAGTGCGCCTTATATATGGAAAAAAACAGAAAAACAAAAACAAAAAAAAACACCACTGTCGGATATTAAAAAAACACAAACGCCTGAACTGAAACAATACTGTTAAATATGCAGATGCCATCTTAGTTCACAAAATCTTCCATCATATAGCTCCTCCCCCACTCTAAGATTTTATACAAAAAAAATCCAAAACGTCAACAATGGCTGGCTCTAGAGGTGACTGTGTAGTTCCCTTTAGAAAGAATACATTTAGCAAGTCAATAGCAATTACCGTATTTTCACGACTATAAGGCGCACTTAAGTGTTACATTTTCTCCAAAATAGACATTGCGCCTTATAATGCTGTGCACCTTATAATACAGTGCGCCTTATAATACATTGCACCTTATAATACAGGGCACCTAATTATACAGCGCACCTTACAATACAGTGTGCCTTCTATATGGAAAAAATGTCATTCATTGAGGGTGCGCCTTATAATGCGGTGCGCCTTATAGTCGTGAAAATACGTAGCATACGTGAACGCCTGTCTCTGAACCTCTTGGCCAATCATCTTCTAATCACAACACTGTTTTAAATGGTGCTACTTGTGTGTGGGTGGACCGTATTTTCTCACGTATAAGCCGCATCCACGTATAAGCTAAGTCTAATTTGTGCGCATATAAGCCTTACCCTCGATTCAGTCATCATTTTTTTAACAACAAATACGGCGTATATGCGATAAAGTACGGAAAGTGTAATTGTTTACCTTCAACTTGCACAAGAAATTAGGCCTTTGCTACAATCTTACATATTTACATATTTATGTTCATTAACATTAAAATGAATGTGTTCATTAATATGTGCTGTCCCTTATTAAATAAATCTCAAAACTCAAATTTAATATCATATTTGTTAAATAGTCCCAAATTAAATACTAGATTAACAAGTCTGCCAAACGTGTTTTGTATTTGGATGTCGGAAATTGGAAAATGCGTCTTTCTACCTATAGAGGGAGCCAAAAATCAATGAAACAAATATCTTTGTCACGGGTGCCAAACAAGTTAGACACAAAAAGCCAACATTTAAAACGACGAGAATCACAGAAGAAACATAAAAAATCCAATCTGCCAAATTAATTTTAAAATATAATTCATTATTTGTATATTATGGAACCTGATGAATTTAAGTGTGTTTTAATTTAGGCTAATAAAAACAAAAAAAGAGGCAAAGAGTCACAATATATATATAAAATGTGATAATAAGCAAAAAGCCATTTTTATTTTGGCCGGGAGCCGAATGCGGCTCAAGAGCGAAGCGTTTGCCAACAATGGTTTATTTGAATTAAATGTAGTATATACTAAGCCTAAGTACCTGAGTTTGCGGTAGTAGACCTTGACCTTCTCCAAGGAGACAGCATTGGTGCGTTGCTGGAACTCTTCCATGGGGATGTATTCTTGTTGTGATAAGCCTTCTGGACGCTCCAGTGCTGCACATCCAATATGACATATTTCATCAGTATTTACATACTTGTATAATGACAATAAAAGCATTTAATTCAATTTAATATGCAGAAGATATCATTTTATCTGTGCAACCTGTTTGTAGCATGTGATTGAGAACAAGGGGATCTCGGGTTACCAATTAAAAAGTAAATAAATAAAGGGAAAGTTAGTTATACAGATAGAAAGAAAAGGGGGGTATTTTTTTAAGAATATGGTTATTTTTCCCCTCATAAATCCATAAGATAATCAAATATCTGCAATTTAAAAATAAATAAAATCATATCATTTGAGTAGAACGTCAACTTGATTTCACGTGGGCCGGACCATTTTAGATATAATATTTAGATTTTTTATTTTTATATAAATGGATTAAAAGAACTGGATTAAAAGCCCTGAATATTCAGTTTTTTTATAGATCTAAAACAATCTTTATTTTAGCATTTTTTATATATATTTTTAGATTTTACAAAAGGATTTTTGAACTAAAAACAGGAAGAATGTATTTAAAAACTTAGAATTATTGATTTAAAAAGGGAAAAATCAGGAAATAGGATATGCATCTATACTCTTCATTTAAATTTGATCCTAAAACAGAAAGTTAGCACTCATAATTTACTTTCCCGGGCCGCACAAAATGATGCGGCGGGCCAGATTTGGCCCCCGGGCCGCCACTTTAACACCACTGACGTATAGCAATCATTAATTAATCTATATCCATACCGCCTTCATTATTGAGAAGGCCGAGTGATTAACACATTGGCCCTGTGATAGGCTGGCCATTAGTTCAGGGCGTCTATAGTCAGCTGGGATAGGCTCCAGCACCCCTGCGACCCTTGTGAGGATAAGCGGATCAGAAAATGAATGATTCCCACCCTAAATCTATACATCAATTATCCATTTAAGACATTTTATCAGACTTGGTTGGACAGTAGCCAAAACTATTTACATCTATCTACCTCTAGGGGGCGTTGGATATTCTCCTATTTACACATGAACGGCACGGAAATAAAAACAATGACATTTGTCATAGGAGCAACCCATTACTTAATTATTTTCTTACTGATAGGGTATTAATTGACGTTTCCACACTAGTAAAAGTGTTGAAATAATTAAAAAAAATAATAATAAAAATTCCAGCATACCTCTGGTGAAAAGAACGGTGTGGAGTTTGAGATTTCCTCCGTTTTGTAGTCGACTGGGCAGCTCACTAAAGTGCCAGCTGTCCAAGTAGAGCGTCACTTTCAAGGCCTGTCGGCTGCCCTCCACTTGGTAGCAAACGGGTGAGTCTGAAAAATGAAGAGAGATAGGATAAAGATATCTTAAGCTATGTAACATGGTCATTTTCAGTAGGAAATGACAACAACTGTTCTATTTTTCAAACAAAAATCTTAGAAATGTCATTTCTATAGATGGTTTTGGACATATACTGCTTTATTAGATAAAAAAAGACTCCTAATTTTATTAGAGTATACATAGATAACATATCTTTTGAGTTCTGGGAGAACGGTAATGGGATTTTTGCAAGTGAGACCACTCGGATAAATGAAATGGTAACATTTATCGAGTCGTTTTGAAGGTTAGTATGTTTTCTTGGGAAGGATTCACGCTGAAAACTATTGAAGTGATGGATTACTTCGTAATGCTAACTACAGTTAGCGCTAGCTACGCGCTGTCTGATCAGCAAAGTGATATTTGCAAAAATTCATGGTGCAATACCCTATTGGACCGAATATAAGACGACCTCATATTTTTCATAGGCTCAAATTAGATAAAAGATGGCTTTTGGTTTTTGAAATGTAAGGCGACCAATCACTTACTGTCATGAAACAACAAAATTGCAAAAACTGCATCAACTCGAGTTCTGGACCAAAGAATACCTAATCGAGGCATTTTTTAAAATCTTGTACTTGTATAAAACTGCAGAGGCTGCTAACCACTTTAGTCACTTTTTGTAGGCGACTACTTATTTATGTGACAATTTATTTAAGTGTACTATTTATCTAATTTGACTACTTATTTAGGTGGACTAATCTATTTTGACTAGTTATTTAATTTGACTTCTTATTTAAGTTGACTACTTCTTTAATTCGACTACTTCTTATTTAAGTTGACTACTTCTTTAATTCGACTACTTCTTATTTAAGTGGACTACTTCTTATTTAAGTGGACTACTTCTTATTTAAGTGGACTACTTCTTATTTAAGTGGACTACTTCTCATTTAAGTTGACTACTTCTTATTTAAGTTGACGACTTCTTATTTAAGTTGACTACTTCTTGTTTAAGTTGACTACTTCTTATTTAAGTTGACTACTTCTTATTTAAATTGACTACTTCTTATTTAAGTTGACTACTTCTCATTTAAGTTGACTACTTCTTATTTAAGTTGACGACTTCTTATTTAAGTTGACTACTTGTTATTTAAATTGATTACTTCTTATTTAGGTTGACTACTTCTTATTGAAGTTAAGTACTTATCTAATTTGACGACTTATTGAAGTGGACTACTTATTTATTCATCACTTAATTATTTATAATTTGTGCACTTCAAATCTAATTATACTTGTATAATGAATGACAATAATATAATTCAATTCAATTAATCATCAAAATGTTCAACATTCACTTTTATCCATCTCCATCTAGTGATGTAAATGAGTACAATATCGATACCCAGATTTTACGATCGTCTTATTTCAAAACAAAAAAACATCGTCTTATATTCGGATCAATACGATATATATATATAAAAAAAATCATGTTTCTATTTTGAACTCAAATTAAACTCCAACAGAGTAAACGTGTCAAAGTGACCATACACATCCATAACGGAACTCTATTTCAAATCAGTTGAAGCGTCCAGCTGCTCATCAGCAGCCGAGCGACTATTTTGACAGACTGAATACGTCTTTGTAGCTTACTTGCAACGAGACATTCATCCTCCAGTTGCCGGAAGAACACTGTGACTTTGTCCAAGTCTGACAGGGCCGCCTTGGTGTCTTCCAACATGGTCCGCTCTTCTTTCTGCAAGGGAGGGAAACATAGCCAGTTGAGAAAATGCACTAGTAGGATCTTTTTCATACACTAAAATATTGAAATACACCTCCAAAAAAACCCTTCCAGACAGGAGACCCAATCTTAGACTATTTGTATGGTGTTATACATGTAAGAAAATTTCATAAATGTAGCCTGAGAGCATGTACAAAACCCAAAATTGAGTTTAACAAGCTAAAAATTAGTGTATATCGTAATCTAAAACTTTCGTGACCGGACGTTTGGTCACCAGGCTTTTGGTCGCCGGTCTTTTGGTCGCCGGTCTTTTGGTCGCCAGTCTTTTGGTCGCCATTCTTTTGGTCGCCGGTCTTTGAGTCGCCGTTTGTTTTGGTCCTTTTTGGTCGCCGGTCTTTTGGTCACCGGTCTTTTAGTCACCGGTCTTTTGGTCACCGGTCTTTTAGTCACCGGTCTTTTGGTCGCTGGTCTTTTGGTCGCTGGTCTTTTGGTCGCCGGCCTTTTGGTTGCCGGGCAAATGTACTTAGATATTAAACAGTACTTAGATATAAAACAGTACATAAATATTAAACAGTACTTAGATATGAAACAGTACTTAGATATGAAACAGTACTTAGATATGAAACAGTACCCCAGATATTAAACAGCACTTAGATATTAAACAGTACTTAGATATTAAACAGTATTAAGATATTAAACAGTACTTAGATCTTAAACAGTACTTAGATATTAAAAAGTATTTAGATATTAAACAGTACATAGATATTAAACAGTAATTAGATATGAAACAGTATTTAGATATTCAACAGTACTTAGATATTCAACAGTACTTCAATATTAAACAGTACTTAGATATTCAACAGTACTTAGATATTCAACAGTACTTCGATATTCAACAGTACTTCGATATTAAACAGTACTTCGATATTAAACAGTACTTCGATATTCAACAGTACTTCGATATTAAACAGTACTTCGATATTAAACAGTACTTAGATATTAAACAGTACTTAAATATTAAACCCTCACTTAGATATTAAACTGTCTCTCTTAGATATTAAACTCCGAACACATGTCACCATGACAAACCGCTTGACAAAACACGACTAGCGACAGTGATCCTCACCACATGCGGCGCTAACGTCGACTGCAAGTGTAGCAGAACGCCGATGGCGGAAATTTGCTCCAGCCATTTGCGGCTAGTCTCTTTGCTGTCCTCCTGATACTCTCCGGCGTTGTTGAAGCGGAACCTCAACGCGGCCAAGAGCTGCTCCGCCAACGTACACAAGGCGGCTGTGGCCGCCTGACAAAAGATGACGTCTCGTCGAAGTTGAAGCGACGTGTCTGGTAAAAAAAAGATGAAAATCCTAGATCAAGGAGACAACCTGGCACTGGTTTATGGCATGAAATAAAGTTCCATTCCATTCCAATCCAATCCAAAGCATACCTGTCAACCTAGGCCAATTGCGCCCCTTATTAATGATTGCAATTCCGCTTATTAAGCAATAAAAAAAACGTACAAATTCAAAACGGCACATATTTACAGTGTTCCCCCGCTACTTCGCGCTTCAGTTAACGCGGACGCGGAGCTTCGCAGATTTTTTTGGGAAAAAAAATACATATTACATTGAAACAACATATTTTACAGTTTTTTTTGTTATAACATGAATTTCACCCTCTCTACCCGTATTCTATATGGTGTACTGTATACAGGGGGGTAAAAATAAATAATTAAAAAAAAAAAAGATATATATATATATATATATATATATATATATATATATATATAAATATATATAAATATATATATATATATATATATATATATATATATATATATATATATATATATATATATATATATATATATATATATATATATATATATATATATATATATATATATATATATATATATATATATATATATATATATATATATATATATATATATATATATATATATATATATATATATATATATATATATATATATATATATATATATATATATATAAATATATATAAATATATATATATATATATATATATATATATATATATATATATATATATATATATATATATATATATATATATATATATATATATATATATATATATATATATATATATATATATATATATATATATATATATATATATATATATATATATATATATATATATATATATATATATATATATATATATATATTTATATAGATTTATATAGATTTATATATATATATATATATATATATATATATATATATATATATATATATATATATATATATATATATATATATATATATATATATATATATATATATATATATATATATATATATATATATATATATATATATATATATATATATATATATATATATATATATATATATATATATATATATATATATATATATATATATATATATATATATATATATATATATATATATATATATATATATATATATATATATATATATATATATATATATATATATATATATTTATATAGATTTATATATATATATATATATATATATATATATATATATATATATATATATATATATATATATATATATATATATATATATTATATATATATATATATATATATATATATATATATATATATATATATATATATATATATATATATATATATATATATATATATATATATATCTTTTTTTTTTTTATTATTTATTTTTACCCCCCTGTGAGAATTTAATTCTCCAAATATATATATATATATATATATATATATATATATATATATATATATATATATATATATATATATATATATATATATATATATATATATATATATATATATATATATATATATATATATATATATATATATATATATATATATATATATATATATATATATATATATATATATATATATATATTTGGAGAATTAAATTCAAATTAAGCATTTTGGAAGGGGAATCCCTACTTTGGGGAAATGCACTTATTGCGGGTGGTCCCGGTCCCCATTAACCGCGATAACCGAGGGAACACTGTACTCACATAGAACGGACTTATAGGGCATGATAATTATAACAAATTTATTGTACTGTGGCGTGTAATGATTCTTTATTTCATTTTCGCAATTCTTGTACTGTATATGAATTTTATATGATTGAACTATGATGGCAGCCCATTGTAAAGTGGTAGGCGTGTCCGCCTCACAGTTCTGGGGTCGTGGGTTCGAACCCAAATCTGGGTTCACCCCATCCTCTTTGGACCCAGATTTGGGTCCAAAGAGGACGGGGTGCCCAATCAGTGTGAACTAAATTCAAGATTCTGTAGATGTCGCTGTATGACACTGATAGCTTGATTGTTTGGGTACATTGCTTGCTGACACGCTATATTTATATATTGAAAAGGGTAAAAGGATATCATGCTTAAAAGATGACAACATTAGCAATCAAATATGAGCTTTTGTCTGTTACCAGTGACCGAGATGATCCGGATTAGAGCCGAAATGGGTAAAACGAGATCAGTTTTACAAAAAAAATCCTGTATAAAAGTTATTATACGGCGTACACAATTTGAAATGATCAAAAGACGTATAAAATACAGGCAAAACATGATGATAGGTATGTTTAACACAAGGAAATGTTGCACTACCTGTGCATTTCAGCAGAGCCAGAAGAAGCTGGTTCTTTCCATCTGAAAAAGTAGACACAAAAAAATGAATACTAATAGTTTTCGGAATATTTTGAAGGGAATATAAAAGCCAACAACCCTCGATAGGTTGCATCTGAAAGTCAGGGTGGAGGCGGGGCCAATAGAGCCAACCCGGGACAAGAAAGGTATCAAAATGTCAATCAAAATTAGAATTAAGTTTAGTGTAAAGTTAGATTAAACTTATTTTTGAGTGTCTGCATCGTAATCAAAGTTAATTTAAATTAGTTTATGTTATGTTACGAGCGCGTTCCCGTGCAAAATTTTCCTTCCACAAAATCCGTCTAATTTTAATACTATTAAACACATTTTAGTACTATAAAACATATTTCCGTACTATTATACACATTTTAGTACTATTAAACACATTTTAATACTATTAAACACATTTTAATACTATTAAACACATTTTAGTACTATTAAACATATTTCCGTACTATTAAACCACCATTTATTTGTTACTTTGGTAATAGATATCAAATTAGAACAAATAAAAACATTTTTCCAATCCAATATCCTGTTTTGGGTGTCTTTTCCAGAGGCTTGGAACAAATTAATTAGTCTTGAGTTCATTTTCCTTGGGGAAACGTTCATTTGAGTTCCAAATAAATCGACATACGAGCTCAGTCCCGCAACACATTAAGCTCGTATCTTGAGGCACCAGTGTAACAGCAGTGTAAGGTCAGATTAAATGTATTTTTGAGTGTCGGCATCGTAATCCAAGTTACCGTATTTTCACGACTATAAGGCGCACTTAAAAGTCTTAAATTTTCTCCAAAATAGACAGTGCGCCTTATAATCCAGTGCGCCTTATATATGGAAAAAACAGAAAACCAAAAAGGAAACACCACCAAAAAGGAAAAAGTGTGACCTTTTGAAGTGTGACTCCCACTGGATTATTATCAAGCTGTCTTTGAAGAAATGCTCACGCCTTAGTCGACAACTTCCTTTTTTTTTTTAGTTGTGGGAGTGAACTTGTGTATTAGTAGATTTTTTGACTCCATGCCCGTGTGTAAAAACTCAAGAGTGGCAGATAACCACACATTGCCATACGCAACCAATCATTGATGGTTAATGTTATGTTGGCATACAGTTTTTGACTCCACAGACTTTTTTTTTAGAATTTATCATGTAGATTTTACGCATTTTCTGACTTATGGATTCAATTAATTTGTCATTTTGTTAACAAGCATGTGGCTAATTTGGTGGGCAATATGGGAAAAACATTTTCTGTATTTTCACGACTATAAGGCGCACTTAACAGTCTTACATTTTATCCAAAATAGATACTGCGCCTTATAATCCAGTGCGCCTTATATATGGAAAAAAACAGAAAACCAAAAACGAAACACCACCACTGTTGGATATTAAAAAAACACAAACGCCTGAACTGAAACAATACTGTTAAATATGCGGATGCCATCTTAGTTTACAAAATCTTCCATCATATAGCTCCTCCCCCACTGCAAGATTTTATACCAAAAAATCCAAAACATCAACAATGGCCGGCTCTAGAAGTGACTGTAAAGTAGTGAGTGCTTCATACCAGGAAGTCAATAGCAAATACCGTATTTTCACGACTATAAGGGGCACTTAAAAGTCTTCAATCTTCTCCAAAATAGACAGTGTGCCTTATATATGGAAAAAATGTCATTCATTGAGGGTGCGCCTTATAATGCGGTGCGCCTTATAGTCGTGAAAATACGGTAATTTAAATTCGTTTTTGTTATTTTACGAGCGCGTTGCCATGTAAAAAAGGTATCATCGTCTATTAGTACCTTCCACAAATCTCTGTAGGCTTTCCACCAGAGTTTTGATAGAATTAGGAAGGTTCCAAGGGTCTTCTTGGATGTTCTTATGGATGACATAACGACAGCGAACCGTCCAGTCTTCCGTTTGGCGAAATTCTGCGCACACAATACACTAGTAGAAGCATATGATAGTTTACTACATTAATATCCAAACATGCAGGAGCTAATAGGAACCTGGTTGGCTGTGATCAGAGTAAAAGTGCTTGGTTTCTTCACAAGCCTTGGTCATGACACTTCCTTTGAGGAGGCAGTTGATGGAGTCAACCTGGGTACAACATAAACAACGAAAAATAAACATGTACTCCCAAAGGAACTTTTCACAGAATGAACACAAAATTGAACAGCTTTTTTGTGGTGTAAAATTTCTACTTCCGTACCGAGCTAATGCAAAGAGGACAATTTGTCAAGCAAAGTGTTCCTATAGTAGTATTTCTAATAGAAACTAAACGATAGTATTTCTAATAGAAAGTAAACTATAGCATTTCTAATAGAAAGTAAACTATAGTATTTCTAATAGAAACTAAACTATAGTATTTCTAATAGAAACTAAACTATAGTATTTCTAATTGAAACTAAACTCTAGTATTTCGAATAGAAACTCTAGTATTTCGAATAGAAACTCTAGTATTTCGAATAGAAACGAAACTTTTGTATTTCGAATAGAAACTCTAGTATTTCGAATAGAAACGAAACTTTTGTATTTCGAATAGAAACTCTAGTATTTCGAATAGAAACTCTAGTATTTCTAATAGTAACTAGTATTTCAAATAGAAACTAAACTCTAGTATTTCGAATAGAAACTAGTATTTCGAATAGAAACTAGTATTTCGAATAGAAACTAGTATTTCTAATAGAAACGATAGTATTTCTAATAGAAACTATAGTATTTGTAATCGAAACTATAGTATTTCTAATAGAAACTATAGTATTTGTAATCGAAACTATAGTATTTGTAATCGAAACTATAGTATTTCTAATAGAAACTATAGTATTTGTAATCGAAACTATAGTATTTGTAATCGAAACTATAGTATTTCTAATAGAAACGATAGTATTTCCAATAGAAACTATAGTATTTGTAATTGAAACTATAGTATTTGTAATCGAAACTATAGTATTTGTAATTGAAACTATAGTATTTCTAATAGAAACTATAGTATTTGTAATCGAAACTATAGTATTTGTAATCGAAACTATAGTATTTGTAATGGAAACTATAGTATTTCTAATCGAAACTATAGTATTTGTAATCGAAACTATAGTATTTCTAATATAAACGATAGTATTTCAAAAAGAAACGATAGTATTTCTAATCGAAACTATAGTATTTCTAATAGGAACAATAGTATTTCTAATGGAAACAATAGTATTTCTAATAGAAACCATAGTATTTCTAATAGAAACCATAGTATTTCTAATAGAAACTATAGTATTTCTAATCGAAACTATAGTATTTATCATCGAAACTATAATATTTTGAATAGAAACGATAGTATTTCGAATAGAAACAATAGTATTTCTAATAGAAACGATAGTATTTCGAATAGAATCTATAGTATTTCTAGTAGAAACTATAGTATTTCGAATAGAAACTAGAGCATTTCTAATAGAAACTATAGTAAATCTTATAAAAACTATATTATTTAATATTAGTAGTCGACGATGAAGTTTTCGTCTTCTACCAATATATATATATATATATGTAGCGTATTTATTCCGAAATGACCAAACCTGGTTGAAAAGGTGCTCAAGACAACCATGTAGCTTGTCTTGTTTATCCGACGGGATCCTCATATCACAGGGTAGCTCATCTCCTAACGACACAAAACACATTTTATTAAATAGTGTGAAATATTAATATCATATGTTTTGTCGGCCTCCATGAATATGGATTAGTCAACTTTATTTCAGCAGCATCTTTTAAAAAGTCATTTATGTTGCTGGATGATTTTTTTAGACTATAATTTTATCTAAGAGAGCCACAGTTCCATGATCATATACTTTCAAATACAGTATATATGAAAATTAAAAACAAACGCACCTCTACTCACGAATTATTTGTTTGCAGAACTTTTTTTGTAAGTTGAATAGCTTTACCTGATCCCATCTCGTCACTCCCCAGGTAAGAGCTGTTACTCCTCACACTCGTGTACGACAGGACGGAATCTCGGTTGCTGTTGCATTCACTGCCAAAAAAAACAACAACCCAAAAAACAACAAAGTTAGAACTGTGTCAATGTGCTATACAATTTTCAACGTATTCATGGGCAAACTACGGCCCGCGGGGCACATCCGGCCCGTAAGGCGTTTTAATCCGGCCCGCCGACGTTGTCCAAATAAGGTTAGGGTTTTGTTTTGTTTTTCCCCAAGATGGCGCCGTCACACGGAAGCCAGCGGCAGTAGCTGTGTCCATTCTTATTTGTTTTTGGTGTTTTACAGCCACTCTATCATTTTTAAATGACATTTAATATTTCTTAATACATTCCTTTTTACTTTACTTTGTACTTTATACGTTTGACTTTACTTTGTACGTTATACTTTTTACTTTACTTTGTACTTTTTACTTTACTTTGTACTTTTTACTTTACTTTGTACTTTTTACTTTACTTTGTTCTTTATATTTTAATTTGTACTTTATACTTTACTTTGTACTTTATACTTTACTTTGTACTTTACTTTGTACTTTACTTTGTACTCTACTTTGTACTTTATACTTTACTTTGTACTTTATACTTTACTTTGTACTTTATACTTTACTTTGTACTTTATACTTTACTTTGTACTTTATACTTTACTTTGTACTTTATACTTTACTTTGTACTTTGTACTTTACTTTGTACTTTATACTTTACTTTGTACTTCATACTTTACTTTGTACTTGAGACTACTTTGTACTTTATACTTTACTTTGTACGTTATACTTTACTTTGTACTTTATACTTTACTTTGTACTTTAGACTACTTTGTACTTTAGACTACTTTGTACTTTATACTTTACTTTGTACATTATACTTTACTTTGTACTTTAGACTACTTTGTACTTTATACTTTTTACCTTACTTTGTACTTTATACTTTACTTTGTACTTTATACTTTCTACTTTACTTTGTACTTTATACTTTTTACTTTACTTTGTACTTTATACTTTACTTTGTTCTTTTTACTTTTTATTCTACTTTATTCTTTTTACTTTACTTTGTACTTTATACTTTACTTTGTACTTTATACTTTACTTTGTACTTTATACTTTACTTTGTACTTTATACTTTACTTTGTACTTTATTCTTTTTACTTTACTTTGAACTTTGTACTTTACTTTGTACTTTACTTTGTGTTAATACTTTAGTCCTTTTTTCTGTTTATGTTTCATATGTACTATTAACGGATGCACTTTTTTATATGTATCATATCTTGTGCTGACTCATCTGTCAATTTTTTAAAGTCAATGTGGCCCCCGGGCTGAAAAGTTTGCCCACCCCTGATCTAGTCATTATACTGCATTTTTATGATAACAAATTCCTCCCGGGTGATTCTTACCACCTCAAAACAAGGAAATCATTCTCACTGAAGCAACAACGAGAGGCTTTCATTAAATTTAGAAAGATAGTATTTAAATATATAACATATAGGTAACATCTAATTAACTAAATGTGCAGGAACCTGTATTTTTTTTAAAGCTGGATGTTTATAGACATGTGTAGACATGATTGAATGATTTTTGCGGGAACGCATGGACGATTTATGGGACAGAAATTATACAGCGATTTTAATTGCGCGTACTTGATTGGCTCGGGGGCGCCGCAAATGAGTCACAGAGTTTGGAATGATAGATGGGCTAATTGTGAGAGTATACTGGTGCAACGACGAGACAAGGTTGTCTTTGTCTTCCACTTGGATGGATGACACTATGCCTAGTGTGTGTATTTGTGTGTCTGCTTGGTGGGGGGTGCCGGATGGCAGCAATTAAGCAAATAGTGTTAAGATAGCAATCTGTTGTGGGTTTGGCTCAGGTTCACCTTTCACTTTTTTACTCATTGGCACGCTCAAGCAAACAATGGAGTGCCATTTTTAATGAGTGCATTGGCGTAAATTGAAGGAAATTTATAGCATGATGTAGTCTAGATAAAAGAATGTGTTTTACATATTCAAATTTGGTGTAAAAGTACGAAATGGACCGAATTTTTCGCACTAAGGCACAACTATAAGACTTACATTTTTTTTAAAGAGCTGGCAATGCGTCTTTAAATTTGATGCACCTTATATATGGGTCAGAATTGGTTAATTGTTGTATGAAATTCCCTTTAGATCAGCTCTATCTAGATCGGGGGTGCCCCAGTCTGGTATCCAAGGGGTGTCAAACATACGGCCCGCGGGCCGAATTCGGCCCGTCTGGTGGTTTGGTACGGCCCGGGGAAGAAAGCTGCATTGTATAAAAAAATGCATTTTCCTTAAAATGTGTAGTTCGTGTATTATCCGCTAGGGGGCGCCGTGTTTTAGTACGTGCAGATGACATGAATTGACATTTATTCATGTTCTTATGTTATTCTCTTGTTCATAATATATTGTTCATAATGTAAAAGGAAAATTCTGTTAATAAACATTTTGATAATTGACTCATTCTTTGCACTAATTATTAGTATTAGTGACTAATAATTAGTGGAAAAAAGTGGGCTTATTTTTAGTTCTATGTAATTTTGCAATGAGTTCACTGGTCCGGCCCGCTTGATCTCAAATTAAGCCGTATTCGGCTCACAGACCAAAGAGAGTTTGACACCCCTGCCCTATTCGGTCTGTTTTCTGTCTGTTTTCCATACTCAACCACCAATGCACTACTGAGGGACTGTTTGGTAACTTCAGTCTCAGTCTGCAAAAGGTCGCCACCTTGTGGACTACCTGTGTATGGCTCCAGTTTTTTTTTAACTAGTTCTACAATGTCTTCTGTGTCTGTATTGGTACTGCAACGAAGACATTTCCTGAATATGGGATGAAATAAAGTTCTAACCTAATTTATCCTGACTAACACACTTGAATCAAATAATCTGGATTGGTATTGGATCTGGATAAAGCTTCTAGGCAGTTTTCTTATGAGTTGATCATCTGATTCAGGTTTGGTAAAGGAGGGTGATATGGAAAACTAGATCCAGGGTGTCAGACTCGGGTTGGTTTGCGGGCCGCATTAACGTCAATTTGATTTGATGTGGGCCGGACCATTTTAGATATAATATTTACATAGTTTTTGTATAAATCAATTAAAATAACTGAATGAAAAAGTCCTAACTATTCAATTTTTTTATAGATCTAAAACAATGTTAATTTTAACTTTTTTAAGTATATTTTTAGATTTTACAAAATGATTTTTGAACTAAAAACACAGAAAAAAAGATTAAAACATTTACAATTATTGATTTAAAAGGGTGAAAATCAGGAAATTTAATATACATCTATACTCTTCATTTTAATTTCATCCTAAAACAGAAAGTCAGTACTGATGATTTACTTTCCCGGGCCACACAAAATGATTTGGCGGGCCAGATTTGGCCCCCGGGCCGCCACTTTGACACCTGTGGTCTAGATCAGTGATTTTCAACCACTGTGCCGTGGCACACTAGTGTGCCGTGAGAGATCGTCAGGTGTGCCGTGAGAAATTATCCAATATCCTTTTTTTTTTAAATTAACATTTATTAATAGTTTTTTGTAAATATGATGTCATTGTCCAGTGTCCGTGCTGTAGTAAATATACTATACAGAGTGTCATTTTGTAAAATTTTTGGTTAGTGGTGTGCCAAAAATTTTTCCAATGTAAAAAAATGTGCCGCGGCTCAAAAAAGGTTGAAAAACACTGGTCTAGATAGTGGCTCTCAAGGACCGGACTTGGCCACCCCTGATCTAGATAATGTAAAATACAATCCCCTACTACTAATACGACCACTTCCACCACCACCACTACTACTAGTACTGGGTTTTATAATCTAGTAGGACAACATTTAAGATGCATTAACTACACATTCAGACGTAAACAGTGTTCCCCCGCTACTTCGTGGTTCAGCTATCGCGGACTCAGAGCTTCGCGGATTTTTTAGGGAAAAAATAAAAAATAAAAAATAAAAATATTACATTGAAACAACATATTTTAGTTTTGTTTTGTTATAACATGAATTTCACTCTCTCTACCCGTATTCAATATGGTGTACTGTATACAGGGGGGTAAAAAATAAAAATAAATACAAAAATAAAAAATAAAAAAATAATATTTTTTTTGGAATTCAATTCAAATTAAGCATTTTTGAAGGGGAATCCCTACTTCGCGGAAATGTACTTATTGCGGGTGGTCCCGGTCCCCATTAACCGCGATAAGCGAGGGAACACTGTATAGTATAGATGCGAAGTATTATAATCCCCTTCCTAATTGTATGACAGTAATACAGCAAAAAAAATTAAAAAACATAAATTCCCACCAACTACTTCATGTCACTTCACCAAAGTCATACCTTAACTTAACTTACTCATCTCAAATGACTCTCAATCACATGTACAACATGTCACAAAGTAGTTTCCAACGAATACTACTCCATCATAATATCACCACCTACTCACAACAGTTGCTTTTTATTATCTTCCTTCTGTGTTCATAAGCACATTTCATCTCTCAGCTATCAACAATGCAAAAAAAAACATCTAATTAAAAACAATACTCCCATGTGCAACAACCATTTTAGAATTTATTGTCAAGCTAGGGAGTAAACAAACAAAAAGCTGGCCTAGATTTTACATCCTAATGCGATGACGTAGTTCCACAAACACACCATAGCCTAGCCGTAATGATAGGGTAGCCAAAGAGGCCACACCCCAAATGCCTTGGCTCTATTATAGACCGCCCCACCGCACCGACAACCAATAACTACCACTCTGTGGGTGGCGGAGGGCGTGGCCGAGTCGGGGCATGACTCACACATACACACGCGTGTCTTGAGTGAGTTTGCGACAAGCAAATTACATAAGTAGATCAGACCGAAAACATTTTGAAGTCATTTTTAGCCTGGCAAACTTAAATTAAAATGCCGACATCTGGAGTCAATTGTCAGGCTCCAAAGGGGGGGAAATGAGCTGCATTATGGGTTTGTGAAGTCAGTCCCGTGACTTTAAACACTTGCCCATGTTTAATCCAGGTGTGAGACAAGGGGTTTCTTGTGTCTCTGCTTGACAATACAATTGTATCTCTACTTACAAATGTCTCGACCTATGAACGTCTCTACTTATGAAAGTCCCTACAAACGAACGTCTCTACTGACGAACGTCTCTACTTATAAAGGTCTCTACTTATGAAGGTCTCTACTATGAGCGTTTCTACTTACAAACCTCTCTACTTACAAACCTCTCTACTTACAAACCTCTCTACTACAAACCTCTCTACTTACAAACCTCTCTACTTACAAACCTCTCTATTTACAATTTTCTCTTCTTACAAATGTCTCTACTTACAAACATCTCTACTTAAAAACACTTCTACTTAAAAACACTTCTACTTAAAAACACTTCTACTTAAAAACACTTCTACTTAAAAACACTTCTACTTTAAAACACTTCTACTTAAAAACACTTCTACTTACAAAAGTGTACTTACGACACCTCTACTAACAAACACCTCTACTTACAAACACCTCTACTTACAAACCACTCTACTTACAAATCTTTCTACATACACACCTCTCTACATACAAACCTCTCTACTTACATATGTCTCTACTTATAAACCTCTCTACTAACAAACATCTCTACTTACGAAAATTCAAGTTACAAAATGCCTCTAAATGCAAACATTTTGTCTCAGGATACAAAACAAATTCAGGTTAAAAAATTGCCAGCCAATTGCAAACCAATCTTTGTACTTGATGTGTTTGTTATTCATTTGAAAGGCGTAAAACATTTTTTCACATATTCATACATATTTGATGTACTTTGATCATTTTTAAAAGAATTTAATTGCTAGTAGCAGCCTGCTGGGGCGAGTGGCTAGCATGTTGGACTTAAATCTCCGGGGTCCTGGGTTCAAGTCCAGGTCAGTCCACCTGTGTGGAATTTGCATAACCTCCCCGGGCCTGTGTGGGTTTTCTCCGGTTACTCTGGTTTCCTCCCACATTCCCAAAAAATGCATGGTAGGCTGATTGAACACTCCAAATTGCCCCTAGCTACGAGTGTTTTTTTTATTTTTGTCATTGTACCCTGTGATTGGCTAGCCACGGATTCAGGGTATCCCCTACCTATGGCCCCGATTCAGCTGGGATTGGCTCCAGCACCCCCTGTAACCCTAATGAGGATAAATCGGTTCAGAAAATGAGATGAAATGAGATGATTGGTAGTAGATCTCAAGGCCTTTTACATGTAAAATGACTCTACTTGAGAAAAAATGACAGTTACAAACCACTTCTGGAACCAATGAATTTTGTAAGTAGAGGTACTACCAAGCAACGAATTGAAATGAGATTTACTGCAGGGAATTAGAAGCTACTGAAAACTCAAAAGTTTTAAACTACCTGTAGGAGTCTCTGTAGCTCATGGTGTCATGACCCGAGTCTTCCTGGTCCTCTTCATTGACCTTGAAGCAAACCCTCTTTATACCACCTTGCTCCACCTTGTCCTGGTCGCAACCATCTTCACATGGGTTGGAAGACGGGGGCTGGCTTGTCTCATAGATGGGAGCCTCCCTCCCACTTGTTTGGGTTTGTGTGGGCTCGGTGATGGATGACAAAAGACTAGAAAAGTGGAAGAAATAAACGTCAAAACTGACAAATTGTCATTTTAAAAATCAGTGATTAATCAAGTAGGCTGTCTTATGTCACAAAGATTTCAAACTCATCTATTTTTATACTGGCTTGGCCCAGAAATATTTTGGAGCTAAGGAATGCTCCCTTTTTAATATCCTCAGTCTTAAATAAGATGACGTGGGCGGACTTTTTCCACTGTTTTCTCTAAATAAAGGCTAGGCCAGACATGGGCAAACTACAGCCCGCGGGCCACATCCGGCCCGCTGATGTTGTCCAAATAAGGTTGTTATTTTTTCCCCCCAAGATGGCGCCGTCACGCGGAAGCCAGGGGCAGTAGCTGTGTCCATTCTTATTTGTTTTTGGTGTTTTACAGCCCCTATATCTATGTTTTATATTTCTTAATACATTCCTTTTTACTTTAGTTTGTACTTTGTTCTTTATACTTTTTACTTTACTTGGTACTTTACTTTGTACTTGATACTTTACTTTGTACTTGATACTTTTTACTTTACTTTATACTTTACTTTGTACTTTATACTTTTTACTTCACTCTACTTTTTACTTTACTATGTACTTCATACTTTTTACTTTATACTTTTTACTTTGCTTTGTACTTTATACTTTATACTTTTTACTTTGCTTTGTACTTTATACTTTACTCTAATTTATACTTTACTTTGTACTGTATACTTTATCCTTAACTCTGTACTTTATACTTTACTCTAATTTATACTTTACTTTGTACTGTATACTTTATCCTTAACTCTGTACTTTATACTTTACTCTAATTTATACTTTACTCTAATTTATACTTTACTTTGTATTTTATACTTTACTTTGTACTTTATACTTTACTTTGTACTTTATACATTACTTTGTACTTTATACTTTACTTTGTATTTTATACTTTACTTTGTACTTTATACTTTACTTTGTACTTTATACTTTACTTTGTACTTTATACTTTACTTTGTACTTTATACTTTACTTTGTACTTTGTACTTTATACTTTACTTTGTACTTTATACTTTACTTTGTACTTTGTACTTTATACTTTACTTTGTACTTTATACTTTACTTTGTACGTTATACTTTACTTTGTACTTTATGCTTTACTTTGTATTTTATACATTATACTTTTTACTTTACACTTTTTACTTTACTTTGTACTTTATACTTTTTAATTTACTTTGTACTTTATACTTTAATGATGAATATCTTAATACTAGAGTCTTTTTTTCTGTTTATGTTTCATATGTACTGTTAACGGATGCACTTTTTTATATGTATTGTATCTTGTGCTGACCCGACCCATCTGTCAATTTTTTAAAGCGAATGTGGCCCCCCCAAGCCGAAAAGTTTACCCACCCCTGGGCTAAAAACCCACATACAAGTCCCTGCCAATGTTTGGACAAGTCAAGACGTCCTATTCAATAAAGAAGAGAAGGAAGAAAATCCATCAGTCTAACTTACACGTCAATCTGAGCCACATATTGCTTCATTTCTCGAACGGCAACGTCAAGGCGGCTGTATAAGAAAAGGTAGGCGTCCTGCGTCTCGGTGTCCTCCTGCTTTAGCAGGAAGCTCAAGCCGCCTTCGCCACGACCACGACTGTCCATCAAACCTTCACCCGCATTCATAGAATTCTCTCCGTCTTCTCCATCCGGGCCTGAAGAGTTCCAAGAAGGCGCTCCCATGCTGGTCACACAATGCTGGGTGTGTGACATGGGGTTCAGTTGGGCTGGATGACACAAGAGGACAGTACATTAATTCAGTGTAGCGTAAAGAAGGGGTGAGGAAAATGAAATTACAGTACAGTAACACTGCGACATACGAGTTTCCTCGACTGAGGAGCAATTTGAGATACGTGTAAAATTTCGGGCCAATATTTATCTTGAGATACGAGTAAAATTTTGGGCAAATATTCTTCTTGAGATAAGAGTAAAATTTCGGGCAAATATTTATCTTAAGATACGAGTAACATTTTGGGCAAATATTTATCTTGAGATACGAGTAAAATTTCGGGAAAATATTTATCTTGAGATACGGGTAAAATTTCGGGCAAATATTTATTTTGAGATACGAGTAAAAATTTCGGCCAAATATTTATCTTGAGATACGAGTCAAATTTCTGGCAAATATTTATCTTGAGATACGAGTCAAATTTCTGGCAAATATTTATCTTGAGATACGAACGAGTCAAATTTCGGGAAAATGTTTATCTTGAGATACGAGTAAAATATCGGGCCAATATTTATTTTGAGATATTAGTAAAATTTAGGGCAAATATTTGTCTTGAGATGCGAGTAAAATTTTGGGCAAATATTTATCTTGAGATAAGAGTAAAATTTTGGGAAGATATTTATCTTGAGATAAGAGTAAAATTTTGGGCAGATATTTAACTTGAGATACGAGTACAATTTCGGGCAAATATTTATCTTGAAATACGAGTCAAATTTCGGGGAAGTATTTGTTTTGAGATATGAGTAAGATTTTGGGTAAATATTTATCTTGAGATATGAGTAAAATTTTGGGCAAATATTTATCTCGAGATACGAGTCAAATTTTGGGAAAATATTTACTTCGAGTTACGAGTAAAATTTCGGGCAAATATTTATGAGATACGAGTAAAATTTTGGGCAAATATTTATGAGATACGAGTAAAATTTTGGGCAAATATTTATCTTGATATACGAGTAGAATTAAACACATTTTAGTACTATTAAACCACTAGTTATGTGTTACTTTGTCAATAGATGCCAAATTAGAACAAATAAAAATATTTTTCCAATCCAATATCCTGTTTTTGGTGTTTTTTTTCAGATGGTCGGAACAAACTAATTTGTTTTTAGTTCATTCATATGGGAAACGTTCATTTGAGTTATGAGTAAATGGACATATATATTATATATGTCCTGCAGAACTGCTAAGAACACATCAAATAAATAATAAATGAATACATAGTGTCTCTTTAAGATCATACACAAAAACAGCAGGTCAATTAAATACTTCAAGTAGTACATTACAGTAGTACATTAGCTCTCAAGCAAGAGAACATTAGCATAGAATAATGTCATCTAAGATTAGAAAACAGCAACAAAGTGGCGTAGATAAATACAACTGGAACAGAACCACATTGGTTCAATAGATCATTTAGAAAAAGCAGCAAGTTCAAAGCATAAAATATGAATAAATCAATAAAAAAGACATAACAAGGGCAGAAACTCAAGCTATTACAAGCCAAGAAATACAAAAGGGTTTTGGAGGGGCTTTTAAAAATGGAGAGGGAGTCTACTTATGGACTGATGTGGCTGAAAAACAGACATTGATATCCACAACAGATGTTTGAATGGATGAAGTAACACTTGAGTCTGCTTTCCATTTGAGGAAGAACTTTTTGGGATGAAGTACTCCCAGTCCACATGTAGAGAACTAAGTCAAATGTTTATTTTAAGTTAAAAAAGACCATACAATTGCAATAACCCAGAACGTGTATTATTAGTAACACTGACATTAAACGGTCCCGAGGACTCTATTTATAAAATGTTATGTTATTTAGATAAATGATGTGTCTACTGAGTACAACTGCGAAACAAATGTCTGATGACAAGCAAGGCTGGAGGAACAATGCAAATGGTGTTTTGAGGCATCTGTATCGCATTTAGATCTTTTATAAGAGTAAATGGAGATCTTTGACTGGTTAAAAGGAAATTGACTAGACTAGGGGTGTCAGACTCGGGTTGGTTAATAGGCTGCTTTAACGTTAACTTGATTTCAGGTGGGCTGGATCATTTTAGATATAATATTTAGTTGTTTTTTTATATAAATGGATTAAAAGAACTGGATTAAAAGCCCCTTAATATTCAGTTTTTTATAGATCTAAAACAATGTTTATTTTAGTTATTTAAAAATATATTTTCAGATTTTACAAAATGATTTTTGAACTAAAAACACAGTAAAAATTGATTAAAAAATTACAATTTTTGATTTAAAAGGGGGAAAATTTGGAAATTTAATATAAATTTATACTCTTTTTTTTATTTGATTTGGGTACTCGGACATTTGGTCACCCGGACGTTTGGTCGCCGGACATTTGGTCGCCCAGGTGAATATATTTTTGAGAGCTGGTTTCAACAGTAGATATTTAGATATTAAACTCTCTCATGAGACCAAACGTCCGGCGACCAAAAGTCTGGCGACTAAACGTCCGGCGACCCAACGTCCGGCAACCAAAAGTCCGGCGACCAAACGTCCGGCGACCAAACGTCCGGCGACCAAACGTCCGGCGACCAAACGTCCGGCAACCAAAAGTCCGGTGACCAAACGTCCGGCGACCAAACGTCCGGCAACCAAAAGTCCGGCGACCAAACGTCCGCCGACCAAACGTCCGCCGACCAAACGCCCGGCAACCAAATGTCCGGCGTCCAAACGTCCGCCGACCAAACGACAGACAGAAAGTCGGCATATGATTTACTTTACGGGGCCACGACAAAAAGTACCCTTTACTTTCAGTCGTAATTTTTCTTTTTTGAGCTACAAATAAGGCTTATATGCAAGAAAATATGGTATATGTACGTATGTAAGATTCTAGCTGAAGGCTAATTTCCATCTTTAGTCCATTGAGTAGTTTGAAGATAAACAGTGACACACTAGAAACACATAAAAATACAAGTAGCACAGTTTTACAGTGTCGTGATGGCAATTTTGTTCGTTTAACAGCCAGGCTTTAAGATGATTAGCCAAAAGGTTCAAAAACGGGAATTCACGTAAGCTAATTGGTAGCATTGACTTCCAGGTTTTTGAAGTGAAATACACAGTCACCTCTAGAGCCAGCCATTGTTGATGTGTTGGATTTTTTTGGTACAAAATCTTGCTGTGGTGGAGGAGCTTTGTTTTGGAAGATTTTGTAAACTAAGGCTTTTTTGGTTTTTCTGTCCAATACAGTGTTCCCTCGCTACTTTGCGGTTCAGCTACCGCGGACTCAGGGCTTCGCAGATTTTTTTTGGAAAAAAAATACAAATATTACATTGATACAACATATTTTACAGGTTTTTTTTTGTTATAACATGAATTTCACTCTCTCTAGCTGTATTCTATATGGTGTACTGTAAACCGGGGGGTAATTTTCTTTTTTAAATATATATATATATTTTTTAAATTAAAAAAAATTAAACAAAAAAAATTGAATTAAATTCAAATTAAGCATTTTTGAAGGGGAATCCTTACTTGGCGGAAATTCACTTATCGCGGGTGGCCCCGGTCCCTATTAACCGCGATAACCGAGGGAACACTGTATACCCGATTTTAAAACTCTGAGATGAAACCTTCATGGTATGAGTAGTATTAACCGGCTTAAAAGCAACTCCGCCATCACTCTGGCTAATTGACCTTTATGGCCATTTAAATCCCACAGTGTTAAGAATGGAATGCCATTAGTTCTCTGTAGCAATTCCCATAATAAACGACATGAGTGGTTCGTGGTTTGGATCCCATTAACCATTGGCCGACTTCATGCTATTCACATGAGGAGTAAGTGATGATGGTCTTGCCTGGGTAGGAAGGTGATGGTGCTACTACCGCAAAGGTCAAAGGCCAGACATTGGAGTATATGTCGATTGTTACTTAGAAAGAGGAATTTATCCAATCCAGATTTGATTCTATCGTCTGGTCCACAATTGTCAAACAAGACTTTCAGAATTGCTACTCCTTTTCACCAGTAGATGTTGGCAAATTAACATTTAATATTTGTTGGTTATTTTCAGTTTTGCAGTAAGAAAACAACCATTACTTTAATTAATTCCTGATATTGAACCTAATAATGTGCTTTTGATTTATACAGTATATCAGAAATACCATGTGTAATCATTTTTCTTAAGGTTTTCCCTTCAAAGTAAGACATTTGAACTACGTATTAAAACCATGAATATAGAGGTGAAAATTGTGAATCAGGGGGGGCTTATATGCGAGAAATTGTAACATTTAATGATTTTAAGGCAATTTTTAGGGTGCGGTTTATACGTGGGGTGGATTATAGCCAAGAAAATGTTCATTAACATGAATATGTTCATTAATATATGCTGTCGCTTATTACATAAATGAAATTGCAACTTAAATATGTGTGCGGTTTTCAGGGCTCTAATCAAGCAAAACATAGTATCTCATTCAGATATATATATATATTTTTTCATTTTTCTTAAATTTTCTATTTTTCAAAAGGAGACTTACCTTGATCCGGATCGATACCAAAAAGTGAGTTCTTCCTTCCAAAGCGGATGCTAAAAGTCCTGCCGGCGGAAGCACTTTTGGGGTAGGAAACTTGCATCACATTGATGTGAAAGTTGGTAGGAACGAAATCCATGCAGTTTAGTGGATGGCTTCGCGTGTTAGCCTGCCTAAAAGTGGGCCAGGCCATGTTGTGAAGTTCTGACGAAAACTGGAAAAAATATGAGGAACAGAGAATGACTATAGAATACACAGTTCTTAAAAATGACTGTAGTAGTTAAGGTAATGTAACTCTAGTGCCGTATTTCCGCACTATAAGATGCAACTAAGACGTAACATTTTCTGAAAAGCGAGCACTACTACTACCCCCACTACTACTACTACTATTACCCTACTACTACAACCCCTACTAACCCTCTACTACTACCCCACTACTACAACCCCACTACTACTACTACTACTACAACCCCACTACTACTACTACTACTACAACCCCACTACTACTACTACTACTACAACCCCACTACTACTACTACTACTACTACAACCCCACTACTACTACTACTACTACAACCCCACTACTACTACTACAACCCCACTACTACTACTACTACTACAACCCCACTACTACTACTACTACTACTACTACTACAACCCCACTACTACTACTACTACTACTACTACTACTACTACTACTACCCCACTACTACTACTACTACCCCCACTACTACTACTACTACTACTACCCCCACTACTACTACTACTACCCCCACTACTACTACTACTACTACCCCCACTACTACTACTACTACTACTACTACCCCCACTACTACTACTACTACTACTACCCCCACTACTACTACTACTACTACTACTACTACCCCCACTACTACTACTACTACTACCCCCACTACTACTACTACTACTACCCCCACTACTACTACTACTACTACCCCCACTACTACTACTACTACCCCCACTACTACTACTACTACTACTACCCCCACTACTACTACTACTACTACCCCCACTACTACTTCTACTACTACCCCCACTACTACTACTACTACTACTACCCCCACTACTACTACTACTACCCCCACTACTACTACTACTACTACTACTACTACTACTACTACTACTACTACTACTACTACTACTACTACTACCCCCACTACTACTACTACTACCCCCACTACTACTACTACTACTCCTACCCCCACTACTACTACTACTACTACTACTACTACCCCCACTACTACTACCCCCACTACTACTACTACTACCCCCACTACTACTACTACAACCCCCACTACTACTACTACTACTACAACCCCCACTACTACTACTACTACTACTACCCCCACTACTACTACTACTACCCCCACTACTACTACTACTACTACCCCCACTACTACTACTACTACTACTACCCCCACTACTACTACTACTACTACCCCCACTACTACTACTACCCCCACTACTACTACTACTACTACTCCCACTACTACTACTACTACTACTACTACTACTACCCCCACTACTACTACTACTACTACTACTACTACCCCCACTACTACTACTACTACTACTACTACTACCCCCACTACTACTACTACTACTACCCCCACTACTACTACTACTACCCCCACTACTACTACTACTACTACCCCCACTACTACTACTACCCCCACTACTACTACTAATTCCCCCACTACTACTACTAATTCCCCCACTACTACTACTACCACCCCCACTACTACTACCCCCACTACTTAGCTTTATAATCCAGTGCGCTTTATAGTGCAGAAAATACAGTACCTAATTCAGAGTACAACAAACATAATACAGTAACGCAACTGCATAATATTGGACATTTTTTTAATATGACCAAATTATTCATGACCAACTTACATTTTAATATTTGGCCATGGATATTATGTTTTACTGCTCATTCACACGGTAACATTTACATTGGTATACTTCCACCGGAATACACTAAGTTTTAAGAAGACTATCAAGCAAGCACCAATAGCCGTTTTCAAGCATTGTTCAATGAAGTGAGACCACAGGGCTCCTGTACCTGCTGGTAGCTATTGATCCGCCATCGGATGCTCTCCAGTTTGGTGTCGCAGATGTTTCTGAACTCGTACTGCGGCATAGTGACCACTCTGTCGTTCTGGGAAATGAGCTGGCTACAGTTTCGGACAAACTGTCCGTCGTCACTAGAGAATGCCGCAAGGATCTGCATGAAAACACAGTAGGGATATTCAAGAAATGCACTGCTATTGTGAAACAAGCTTACAATATACAGTAATGCCTTGACATACGAGCAATTTGACATAAAAGTAAAATCCCCAGCAAATATTTCCCTTGAGATGCGAGACACATTTTGAGATACGAGCATTCTAGCTCATTTCTATTAGAAACGTTGATTTGAGATACGAGTAAATTGAGATGAGCTCAGTCCCGGAACGCATTAAGCTCATATCGCAAGGTACCATACTGCTGCGATATACAGTAATACCTTGACATATGAGTAATTTGAGATATGAGTAAAATCCCCAGCAAATATTTACCTTGAGATATGAGACCAATTTTGAGATACGAGCATACGAGACCAAAGAAAGCCGGTGCAATGGAGGGTATGTTGATTTGAGACACGATTAAACCGACATATGAGCTGTCACGGAACGCATTAAGCTCGCATCTCAAGGTACCCCTGTCTATTTAGTTCATTTCAATGGGAAACGTTGATTTGAGATACGAGTAAATGGACATATGAGCTCAGTCCCGGAACGCATTAATCTCGTACTTCAAGGTAACCCTGTCTATTTAGTTCTTTTCTGTGGGAAACGTTGATTTGAGATACGAGTAAATTGACATATGAGCTCAGGAACGCATTAAGCTCCTATCTCAAGGTACCCCTGTATACTTAGTTCATTTCTATGGGAAACATTGATTTGAGATACGAGTAAATCGACATATGAGCTCAGGAACGCATTAAGCTCGTATCTCAAGGTACCACCCCTGTCTATCTAGTTCATTTCTCTGGGAAAAGTTGATTTGAGATACGAGTAAATCGACATATAAGCTCAGTCCCGGAACGCATTAAAGCTCGTATCTCAAGGTACCCTGTAGACTGAATTCACCATAGGATTTTTTTTTAGCAAAGAGGCATTTGCTAATCACCTTAGCAGTGAGGCTAAAGCAGCCTTTAGGCTCCATGATCTTCTCGAGGACGTGGCTCCGGATCCCAGCGGTACTGACGTATTCATACAGCACCCCTTGCTCCAGGTGGACATTATCCACGGTTAAATTGACGAGTGGCGTGTCACCCGAGAGAGAAAGGCTTCCAAGTCGATAATCTAGGGTCCAAAAGAATAGAGTGGAGAAAGAAGAGAGAAGCTTCAGACTAGATTTATCGGATTTTTATTGTCCTTGTGTGTATTTTTTGAGCAAATAAAGTATAAACCCAAGCCAAAACAATAAGGACAAACTTCTAATGACCTTCACATGTAAAACCAGGTTTTCTAATTGTTGCCCACTGTAGCGCACCTGTTGTTAATTCCATGAATACAGGTGAAAGTCATTAACGATGCCCTCGGCTGTATAATCAACCAGAAAATTATCCGACAAGTTTAATCGATTTCATGTCAGGCGTAGTAAATAAAAAGTGTCTATTTAACTTTTTTTGAGTGGTTAAATTGTGTTATCTATCTTTAAAATAGTTTAAATCACTCTTAAAAATGCATTAAGAGAGAAAACAAGAATTATGAAAATAAACATTGAAGTGTTCAGATTTTAAATGAAACATCATTCTCGATTGGTTGATGTATTTACTGTATTTTTGCGACTATAAGGCGCACTGGATTATAAGGCTCACCCTCAATGAATGACATTTAGTTTTTTTTCCATATATAAAGCACACTGGATTATAAAGCACCCTGTCTATTTTGGAGAAAATTTAAGACCTTCAAATGTGCCTTATAGTCGTGAAAATATGGTATTTAATTTAATTTAAATAAGTTCATAAATAAAAAACATACATCAACCACTTCTGGCAATATACATGGCAAATTGATTAAATTAACTATATTAAAGGCCCTGAATATTCAGTTTTTTATAGATCTAAAACAATGTATATTTTAGCTTTTTCCATATACTTTCAGATTTTACAAAATGATTTTTGAACTAAAAACACAAAAAAATGATTAAAAAAATATAATTATTGATTTAAAATCAGGAAATTTAATATACATATATACTATTCATCTTTAATCCTAAAACAGAAACACGGCACTCATAATTTACTTTCCCGGGCCACACAAAATGATTCAGCGGGCCAGATTTGGCCCCCGGGCCACCACTTTGACACCTGTGGCTAAGACGAAAAATAAGAGTAAAATTGTTCAAATCATTATTAATAAATGGTTTGCCTCACCAGTTTCACCTGTCCCATTGGTTCCATTTTCCTCTTTGTGGTCGGATCCGTTTTCAACCGGGTAAGGCCTGAATGGGCTTTCTTCTTTCTCATCTGAAGTTCGCAGGTTTTGAAGTTCTTCCGCATCCTCGAAAACACGATAGACCCACTGACACTGAGGATGCAAAAAATTATAGCTTCAATGATGAAGATGATGATGAAAAAAAACTGTCATAGGTCTCTTGAGTTTCCAGTTATTTCTACAACTAAGATGTTTTTTACTGATAGAGTGATTGGAACAGATACTTCTTCAGAGTTGTAGAAATAACTGGAAACTCAAGAGAGCCATGACACTATGTTCTTCACAAGTGTATGTAAACTTTTGACCAAAACTGTATGTCATCAAAAGGACTAAAGATGGATATTAGCATGCTACACTTAATAATATGTTCATTAATATGTGCAGTCCCTTTAAATAAATCAAACTCAAACTTAAGAATGAGACTAAAGAAGGGTGCTTGGACGTTTGGTCGCCGGACGTTTGGTCGTTGGACGTTTGGTCGTTGGACGTTTGGTCGTTGGACGTTTGGTCGTTGGACGTTTGGTCGTTGGACGTTTGGTCGTTGGACGTTTGGTCATTGGACGTTTGGTCGGCGGACTTTTGGTCGGCGGACGTTTGGTTGCCGGACGTTTGGTCGCCGGACATTTGGTCGCCAGTCTTTTGGTCCTTTTTGGTCAAAAGGTTACAGAGAGTTTACTGTTGAAACCAGCTCTCAAAATTATATTCATGAGAGTTTAACATCTAAGAGAGAGACTTTATTATCTAAGTCTAATTAGTCAATTAGTAAGTCTAACATGGGCAAACTACGGCCCGCAGGCCACATACGGCCCCGTTAGGCTTTTTAATCCGGCCCGCCGACATTGTCCAAACATTTTTTTCCCCAAGATGGCGCCGTCACGCGGAAGCCAGTGGCAGTAGCTCTGTCCATTCTTATCTGTTTTTGGTGTTTTACAGCCCCTCTATGTTTTTTAAATGACATTTTAATATTTCTTAATACATTCCTTTTTACTTTACTTTGTACTTTACTTTGTTTTTTTTATACTTTTTGCTTTATTTTTTACCTTGTTCTTTATACTTTTTACTTTACTTTGTACTTTATAATTTATACTTTTTACTTTACTTTGTACTTTATACTTTTTATTTTACTTTGTACTTTACTTTGTACTTAATACTCTTTACTTTACTTTGTACTTAATACTTTTTATTTTACTTTGTACTTTACTTTGTACTTTATACTTTACTGTGTAATTTATACTTTATACTTTACTTTGTACTTTATACTTTACTTTGTACTTTATACTTTATACTTTACTTTGTACTTTATACTTTACTTTGTACTTTATACTTTACTGTGTAATTTATACTTTATACTTTACTTTGTATGTTATACTTTACTTTGTACGTTATACTTTACTTTGTACTGTATACTTTTTACTTTACTTTGTACTTTATACTGTTTACTTTACTTTGTACTTTATACTTTACTTTGGACTTTATACTTTTTACTTTATACTATAAAAGTTTGCCCACCCCTGATCTAAGTACTGTTTAATATCTCAGTACATTTGACCGGCGACCAAAAGACCGGCGACCAAAAGACCGGCGACCAAAAGACCGGCGACCAAAAGACCGGCAACCAAAAGTCCGGTCATGCGAAAGAAGCCCAATTGAGAGTAGTTCATACTCCACCCCGAACTCAACCGTGCAATCAACCGCATGAACAACAACATCCTGACAATTCATCCTGATAGAAAATGAAGCTGCAACCACTTAGTGGAGAAAAAAAAAACCCAACCAGGGCATTGGGTGTGAGCAAAGAGGATTTGGAACCAAAATAGTCCCGGCAATGTATTTCATACTGACTTCCTGTGAACCAGACGTGATTGTTGCATGATTGGACATCTGCTCCAAAACATTGTTTTTATTTCTTTTGCATACGAGTGTCTTCTCACCACATGGGGAGGCTCAATCTTTGTCTGCTCGGCGCTGAAGTGTTCCAGGACTTCTTGGTAATCGCTACGGTTGACGTTGTTGCCGTTGACTTTCAGGATGATTTGGCCGGGTTGAAGTCCCGCCCCTGCCGCCTCGTGACCTACGCACGGTGGAAAAAACAAACAATTGCTGTTGATCTTGTTTTCGTGTATTGGTACAATTATTTGAATATTAATGAGTTTCGTAACTTGAACAGTTCTTATGTAGAACCATTTGTAAGTAGAGGTAAACAATAAAAGTAAGCAAAATAGTCACAAAAATGTCATCCAGACTTTAACTTTAAAACCTATTCACATTGTTGCCAAGGTAAGTCCCGCCCCTGCCGCCTCGCGACCTAAGCGCGGTGTAAAAAACAAACAAACATGTTGATTGTTGACTGATAAAATACATTTTGGACTTTCATGCATAGTTCATGTGGCAATTTGTAAGGGATGTTGCAACTGCAAATATTGACAAATTTGATGAATTTCGATTTTCAAACCCAATCCAAATCCAGTTTTTTTATTATTCTGCACAAGAAGCTAGAGTTCAGGATACATTGTGTTGTACTTTTCAAATTAGACACTAGATAGAGCTATTATAGTGACTCTCTACTAGCTAAAATTCAAAGATAAACATTAAAGTACGGAATTACTATATCATACATAATTTTCACGTTATACACATACACATGCACATAAACATAAATATATAAATATCCATGAAACATATATACACACATACATCTAACATCACCTTACCGTGTTAAACCATCCTAACTGCAGGTTTTTGTAATGTGGGAGGAAATTGGAGTACCCGGAGAAAACCCACGCAAGCTAGAGAACATGCTAACGCTACACAGTAAAAACCCATTCTGGGATTGAACCCCCGACCCCGAAACTGTGAGGACAACGAGCTAACCACTCATCCACCATACCACCTCATACATGTATATATACTATATATACTATTATATACTATATATACTATATATACTATATATACTATATATACTATGTATACACTATATACACTATATATTGTATAGTGTTTACACTATACAATATAGTATATAGCGTATATAGTATATATAGTGTATATAGTATATATAGTATATACACTATATAGTGTATATAGTATATACACTATATAGAATATAGTGTATATAGTATATACACTACATAGTATATAGTGTATATAGTATATACACTACATATTATATAGTGTAGTGTATATAGTATATACACTATATAGTATATAGTGAATATAGTATATACCCTATATAGTATATAGTGTATATAGTATATACACTATATAGTATATAGTGTAGTGTTTATAGTGTATAAAGTATATACACTATATAGTATATAGTGTAGTGTATATAGTGTATATAGTATATACACTATATATTATATAGTGTAGTGTATATAGTATATACACTATGTATTATATAGTGTAGTGTATAAAGTATATACACTATATAGTATATAGTGTAGTGTATATAGTATATACACTATATAGTATATAGTGTAGTGTGTATATAGTATATACACTATATAGTATATAGTGTAGTGTTTATAGTGTATATAGTATATACACTATATAGTATATAGTGTAGTGTATATAGTGAATATTGTGTATATAGTGTATATAGTGTATATAGTACATACACCTAAACCTATACATACACATAAATATGCATGAGGCATTATATGAACACACAGACACATACGTAATATTTTGTAAGGTTCTCATGACATAAATGCCCCTTTTTTTCCCTGTTGTTTTTCCTTCCAGCAAGAAAACAAAAAGCCATTTTCTCCACATGATGCTGTCCTAAGCCGCTAATGGATTTATTGAATGAGTGAAACGTCAACACCTCCATTATCACCCTCCCTCCCCATCTAAAAATATCGCTTACATCACTTCCTGCCGGGACGTCACATGTTACCTAACGACATTAAAACGACTACAATTTCAATAAATGTTTGATTGTAGTTGTAAACAGCTTTGGTGACGATTACAACTCGTTAATCCACCTAACATAATAATAATAATAATAATAAAAATAAACCATAAAAGCACACTAATGGCTGAATAGAACAGGTGGCTAAATGCTAACGTTACCTCATCATTGCCTGGACTTGACTTATTTGTCTTTTTTTGATACTATAAATGCTTTCAAAGTGTTTTTTTTTTAGCGGCGATGGTGTCATAAAGGATAAACTTGCCGAAGCATGATCCTCAAACATGGCGGTCTTGACAACGTAATACATCAAGCTTGTAAACTGCGTTTGGGAAATGTCAATTTAATTACACCTCCGCAGCTGCACACTAGTTATTAGCAGAAATGGTAGGTAACTCTTTGCCAATGACTTGACGGGTGCCAACAAAACAAGACAGACGTTGTGTTTTTGTCATTTTTTGTCGTTTTTTTGGGTGGAAGTGAGCTTGGAAAAGCTGGTTATTTGTGGCTTGGGTTGGAAAAGAAAAATCAGATTGGCTTTCGTCCATCTAATATTTGTTTGAGGATGAATTTGGGTGTAGCAAAATGGATTGGGGTGATAGATCTGGGGTCATGGGTTCAAATCTAAGGGTGGTTCACCTGGGTGGAGTTTGCTTGTTTATCCCTGGGTCTGTGTGGGTTTTCTCCGGGTACTCCGGTTTGCTCCCATATTCCAAAAACATGATTAGACACTAAATCAGGGGTGTCAGATTCGGGTTGGTTCGCAGGCTGTGTTAACGTCAACTTGATTTTATGTGGGCAGGACTATTTAACATAAAATATTAAGATTTTTTTTTTTATAAATGGATTAAAAGAACTGGATTAAAATCCCTGAATATTCAGTTTTTTATAGATCTAAAACAATGTGTATTTTAGATTTTTTTTAAATATATTTTTAGATTTTACAAAATGATTTTGAACTAAAATACACAAAAAAATGATTAAAAAATGACAATTAATGATTTAAAAGGAGGAAAATCAGGAAAATTTTAGATATAATTTTAGACCATTTTAGATATAATATTTAGATTTTTTTTATAAATGGATTAAAAGAACTGGATTAAAATCACTGAATATTTCGTTTTTTTTATAGATCTAAAACAATGTTTATTCTATCTTTTTTTATATTTACATTTTATAAAATGATTTTTGAACTAAAAATTGATTAAAAAATGACAATTATTGATTTAAAAGGAGGAAAATCAGGAAATTTTAGATATAATTTTAGACCATTTTAGATATAATATGTAGATTTTTTTAATAAATGGTTTAAAAGAACTGGATTAAAATTCCTGAATATTCAGTTTTTTATAGATCTAAAACAATGTTTATTATAGCTTTTTTTAAAATAT